>NC_081411.1:717664239-717769239 GCF_030272615.1 Cryptomeria japonica | reverse complement strand
CCATTGTCATTGCCTGTATTTGTCAAAACACTATATTTGTCACTCTGAAAAAAATAACTTCCAGACAGTTTGGTACACCCGATGACATGGATGGTTTCTTTTATCACAACATGTAATGCATTTTGAATTTATGACAATACAATTTGATTAGTCCCGTGCACTCTAATTTAACCTTTTTTTATAATCTTTGAACTACTTAACTTCTAACTTATATGCTAATAAAGGAGAGGATTTTGGATGGGATACAATAATTTTGGGGACTTCTTCAATGTGCATGGGATGTTGGGAGAGGCCTTCAAGAACTATGTGATGAATCATGACCAAAACTAATAAAGGGGAGGATTTTCGATGGGATACAATAATTTTGGGGACTTCTTCAATGTGCATGGGATGTTAGGAGAGGCCTTCAAGAACAATGTGATGAATCATGATCAATGCCCTACATCGAAGTATACAATCTAGATGTGCCTTGATGTGATATTGGGGACCATTGAGTGGGGTGGTTCATGCAGGCCTGGCTTAAACATCACACACTAAGCTTTGACTTGGTGTGCATTGTCTCATGTGGGCCCCATTTACAAATTTCTCTTTATCCATTGTCATTGCATGTATTTGTTAAAACACTATATTTTCACTCTAAAAAAATAAATTTTGGACAGTTTGTTACACCCGATGACATGGATGGTTACTTTATTCGCCACATCCACATATATCTGACGCTGGGTAAAACTTACAATAATGCATTTTGAATTTATTGCAATACATTTTAACTAGTCTCGTGCACTCTAATTTAACTTTTTTTTTATCTTTCAACTATTTAACTTCTAAATTATATGATATTTAATCATTTAATATTTATTAAAAGTATATCATATATAAATAGTTATTAATCTAATTAATAATTATTCTTAATTATGTTATATTTTAATTATTAATCAACAATAAATATTATTTAAAGTAAATTTGATATTATAATAATTTATCAATTCAATAAATAGGGTGGTCCAACTAATAATGAAGAATCAAAGGAAAAGGTGAAGGTGAAGGTAAAGTAGCACAAGACATTACTAGCCTTCAATTTCTATCAATACACCAAAATATTGCTTCTATTATGAAATCCTTTCATCTTGTTTTCACGAGGTATTAATAACTTATAGTGCTAAGGTGGATTGAAGTTTCAAACTCATGACATAGAAGGCTCAATGGATATAAGACAAATATAATAAAGGAGAGGACTTTGGATGGGATACAATGATTTTGGGGAATTCTTCAATGTGCATGGGATGTTGGGAGAGGCCTTCAAGAACTATGTGATGAATCATGATCAATGCCCTACACCGAAGTATACAATCTAGACGTGTCTCAATGTGATACTGGTGAGGTTCATGTACCCCTGACTTAAACATCACACACTAAGCTTTGACTTAGTGTGTATTGTCTCATGTGGGTCCCATTTACAATTTTCACTTTATCCATTGTCATTGCCTGTATTTGTCAAAACACTATATTTGTCACCCTGAAAAAATATGTTCTAGACCGTTTGGTACACCCGATGACATGGATGGTTGCTTTTATCACAACATGTAATGCATTTTGAATTTATGACAATACAGTTTGATTAGTCCCATGCACTCTAATTTAGCTTCTTCTTTTTTTTTTATCTTTCAACTATTTAGCTTCTAAATTATATGATATTTAATCATTTAATATTTATTAAAAGTATATTACATATAAATAGTTATTAATGTAATTATTAATTATTCTTAATTATGTTATATTTTAATTATTAAACAATAATAAATGTTATTTAAAATAAAATTGATATTATAATAATTTACCAATTAATTAAATATTAAATTATAATCAAATTAATATTTTATAATTACTTATTAGTTTATCATAAAACAAATAGTTATAATTTATTTGGGTTAAACTATTAAATTATGAATAGTTTTTTAGAATTTATAGCTATAAGTAAACAAAAAAAAGATAATCTAATATTATAAAATAAAATGAGGTATTTTAATTGAATTTGAAAATGGAAATATATTATTTCATAAGTTATACATTGATTTCTTAAATATTTTAAATAGTAGGTTCTCCTCTAGATATTGTCATATTAAGTTTAATTATTTTATTTTTTTAAAATAGGTAAATGTTTAATTAACGACATTATGTTCATCAAAATAACAATCATTTAATATAGCATAACAACCTCTTTTAAAAAATTAAAATATTTAAACATAAAGGTTAAATAATAGTTCCACAATTTCTCAAAATTCTAACATGAAAAATAAAATAAGAATTGATTCTCAAAGAACTCAATGGTTCATGAACCTTGTGAAAGGCCTAAAAGGGAAAATATCAAATAATTTTGTAAAATTGTTAACTTTACAAATACCCAATAAATTTCAAAATGTCTCAAAAAATGAAACACAATGTTGCAAAAAGTTGGATCCCCAAACAAAACCCTAACAATTAGAAATCATCAAAGGATACTACGCACAAGAATAATATAGAAAACCCTAGAACTGAGATGGCATCCCAAGTGAAGGATACAGTTGAACAAACCCACGGTAGTGAGAATATCAAGAATCAAAAAGTGGAAAATGAAATAGTGGTGGTTAAATACAATGAACTGGAGGATGTGGTTGATAGGGCAACCAAGATCTCTCAACATAAAGAAGATTTCAAAGAATAAGGAGAGGAAGATTGGGCTTCAGATGAACAATTCCTAGGTGATGAAGAATTGGGCATAATTGACCCGCATGGTATTAGCCAATTGGCAACGAAGATGATAGGAAAGGTTAGGAAGAATTGATGAAGGAAAACTAACAAACAAAGAAGAGAGGATGAAGCATGGGAGAAGGGATTGACCAATGTAATGGACATTTTGAAAACTAAGGGAATGAGGGCCTCCCTTGGGAATCCATGAAAATCAAGTTACTTGGAATGTTCGACCCTTGACAAAAGAAGGATGGTGAAGCACTATCTGGAGAAAATGGCTGGAAGTATAATATTACTATAGGAGACCAAAATATTAGAAAAAGAAGGAGAGAATTTTATAAAGTATTGTAAAGGATGGGAAGGAATATTTTAGGGTGTGGAGGGCCACACTGGAAGATTGGGAATATTGTGGAACCATAGCTCTTAAAAGATATGCCTCTTGGAATCTAATAGATGCTAGATGCCTGGTGAGATAAAATGTAGAGTATCAAATAAAGTATTTATCCTATTTAATGTTTATGGCCCTACATGTATGAAGGATAAAGTAATGTTATGGGATGTATTAGCAGGAAAAATTGGAATCTTGAATGATATAAACTACATCCTAGGTGATGAATTTAATGCGATATTGGATATCATAGAAAAAAATGGAGGGCTAAATAAAATTAACAAAGTAATAATAGATTTTAGGAATTTTGTTGAGAAAATTGAGGCTATTGACCTTGAACCGAGGAATGGAAAATATACATGGACAAATAGAAGAATGGGTTTCACAAACATATTAGAGAAGCTAGACACATTTTTTATAGGTCAAGCCTGGACATCTCATGATGTCGTCTTTTCCTCCTCAATATTACTGATAACTATGTCAAATCACTTTTATGTCCATATGTCTATTGGCCAGAGTCAAAAATTTGGGGGGGAGGAGCTATTTTAATTGCACTTTTTGATTGTTTTTGTCTTTTTGTTGATTTTTTAAAAAAAATTTAATTTTTTGAGAGATGAAACATGTCTTGACATCAATTGATAAAGACAAAACTAATTAGGAAAAAATCCAATAGTCACACTGATATATGTCATTGTTTTGATTACTCAATGATTGATAGGAATGTTTGGTTTCAAAGTGTGAGTACCCCATGTAAGACCGATTCATCTGGTTTCGAGTGTACCTTTCCCTGTATAAGACATGTTGATGTTGATATATTTTGAGTGATAGATTGATTAACTAGACATGTGATCAATTTGATTGTAGACTTTGGAGAGTTTGCCTGTTGTTGATCTGATTTGATGGATGGTCCATGTTGTCATGCTTTGATTTTTTATTTTTTATTTGATTTTTTTTTCGGACATTTTGTGATTTTTTTTTTTTAAATTCGATTAGAAGAAAGATGTATTTGTTTTCCCCAATGTCTAGCAATACAAAGAATATTATGAATGGATGAATGAACTATTGAGGTGAAGATGATGTTAGTCCCAACCAGTGTTGAGAGAGGAGGGGTGAATCAACACTTGATCAAATTTTCACAATTAAACTTCTAACTTAAATCTGCATTCATCTAATATCCTACAATATACTTAATCACTAAAGAAAAATATCCAAGCATGAAAAGTTGACAGTGACACCAAGAAGTTATCTCGTGGAAACCCATTAGTAGGAACTCACAAAATTACTTTTCTAAAGTATGCTCGGTGAGGAGCCATCCTTGTTAGGAGATTACAAAGACACTATTAGGTGCCACCCAGTTAAGGGATTTTGTTCAAGGCGGGTTAGTACCTTTACCCTGTTAAAGGTAGCCTGGTTAAAGGACTTAAGAATATCAATTAAGATGCCACCCGGTTAAGGGATTTTACATAAGGGACCTATTAAAGTCCACCCGGTTAAGGGATTTATGTTGTAGTGGTTAGAAAGCAACATATGGATAATCTATTGAATTAGCTATAGATAGCTTGATCAGATCTCAATATGCATCACACTCAATCCACACTAGTCGTGTCTTCTCTGCACAGCACCGATTTTCATCTTACACCTTCGGCTCTTCACTCAGTCAGTTGTCTATCCCTTGGCACTGCACTCTGTCGATCCTCTGAACTTAGGCTCTCCATACTAACGGTTCTCTGTCCTTTGGCTCTGCACTCTACCGATCTACCTCAAACACACTCTACTATGCTAAAACCTCTTAGCAATTCCTCTCTCTTTGCTCTTTACTTTGGATCACCTTCAACAAGATTTGCTTGTTGTAAATTTCACGACCAAAAACTTTTTGAATGAACTCAAGAACACTTTATACATTTTCTGCTGACACTTTCAGGCATTCCCTCAATCAAAGAAATTATGGATTTTGGAAGATTTCAAATTAAAAAATATCCCACTCTTTCTCTATGCGCCTTACAACAATCTTGCCAAGTGTTCAACAAATTCTGCCACCGCATCTCTCAAATATAGAAACTTCTAGGTCATGTTCAGTCAATTAAGTACAAACCAGAGAATCCACCCATAATCATGCTTGATTGCATGATAAATGAAGTTTACCTTACAAACAAGGGATTTGGCGTAGACACAAGCTCACCAACTCATCTATCGCCACTGCAACTAAATAAACAATCACCGCTCCAAAATTTATGGTGATCACCTATCTTCCTTCGGTCATACCGGTGTGCTGGTATGCCATTGCACTTCTCTATTACCAGTTCATCCTTTGATTTCCGGTTTGTTGTGCTAGCATCAAGTCTCTTCCCCTGTTTGCCAATGTGATTCTGATTTGCATACAACTTCAAGTTTTCGTGCCTTTGTCACCTTTTGTGACTTCATCATCATCAAAGTGACCAATCTTCCTGAATGACAGACCGATTGGCTTATTCTATCTTTCCTTGAGCTGATTGAACCTTTGATCATTTGTTACCAATGTTGTTTCCATGTGTTTGTAAGTCATCACTTTTTCTTACTGAAAAAACACCACTCTACCTATACCACTTCACCGGTTAGTGTCTTCACCGGTAAGTGTTGGACATCAATGACAAATCTTAGTACATATACTAGTTTTCTAGATTGACCGGTTTTTTCAATGTCAAAAATCCAACAATCTCCCCATTTGGAATTGATGGCAAACACATCAAAATCTGGCTAATTACTTCCTTCATCTTTGTACCAGTTCGGTCATTACTTCTGCATTGAGTAATGCATATATCCCCCTATCACTGGTAATACTCTGATGCAACAACTTTAGCCCAATCACTACTTACCACTACTCAAAGACTCTAGTCAAATCTCCCCCTGTGACAACAATTCCAAAGAGTCTTTTCTATACACTTACAAGACTGCTCCCCCTAACCAGAGTATTCCACACTCATCAATCTAGTCCCCCTTTTTTTTTTAAAAAAAAAAAATTGAAATCATACCAAATTGATGTAGAGCCTTGTTTGCTTACTTTACTAAATGGAGGGGCATAACCCCCAACTTACCTCTGAGATAGTCAAAGGTATCCTTCTGTAGTGGCTTGGTGAAGATATCAACCACCTGTTCTTTTGTTGGTATGTACTCAAACATCACTTCCTTTTCTTGAACGTGCTCACTTAGATAGTGCTATTTGATGGCTATATGCTTCGTTTTGGAGTGCATCATTGGGTTCTTAGATATGTCAATGGCATTGGTCTTGTCACAATGAATCACTACTAGTCCAACCACTTTTTCTTGTTGTAAAGCGGAAAATCGCGATTGAACCCTAGTTGTTCTCCCCTCTTCCAACTCCGAGGAGAGAGAAGGGAGGTTCGCTAGGATTCGATGGTTTTCACTTAGGGTAGAGACTTTACATTCAAAAGAGGGGTTGAAACCCACAAGATCCAATCCCACGCAATGCAGGATTGGATGCTAAATGTGTTTCAAGGGTTAAGACAGCAAGGCTACCCTCTTTTGTAAAGAATGTTGATAGAAGAATTAAGCTAAGCATGCATAGAAAGTGATAAAGATTCACTTATAAACTGAGATAGGAATACAGTATGAAGCTGCGGACCTGGAATTAGCAGTAAAATGTCGATACGGCGCTGTCCTGCAAATTTGAGCAAAAGTTGTCAGGACGATGGCGCTCGGCGCCACGGTCCTCCGAAAAATCCGCGAAACGAAGGGGGATCTGTTCGTCTCTGCACAAGGATTCCAGATCTTCAATTTCAGCCGTGTACCTGCAACCTACACACAGAAAAGCGAAGACGATTGGGGGGTTAGGGATTAGGGGTTTGCCTTTAGGTCAAACCCCGGTTTTGGAATTAACCAAGAAATGAGCAAGAGCTGTAAATGTAAATGACTGTAAAACAAGTACTAATACCTTGTTCTAAGGATGTTTGTATCCTTATGTGCGAAGGTATAGATGTTGTATGTTGTATGTTGTAGCATGTAGTATGTGATCTCCTCTTCAATGGTTGAATCCTTGATTTGAATGCAACACTTAGCCTTGAATGAAGACTTGAAATGATCAATTGCTTGAAGGAATGCTTGAATGCTTGAATGCTTGAGTATAGTTTCCACGCCTTTTCCATCATATATCCTCTTCATCCCAAATGAGAGAGAAAAATGTAGTTTATATACTTGTCATTTAGGGCTGATAGACTGATTTTCCCGACCTTAGGCCGACCAGGAAAGTTAATTTCCAAATTGCAAACAAAAAGACCCGAGACCCCTTAGGAGACCGGGCCCAAAATAGGACCCAGGGACCAGGGCGCTGGGCGCCCTGGTCCCACCTCCCGGGACAGCAGGGTGCAAGGAGGTTCAGGCCAGGGTGCTTGAAAAATGCAGTTTTCAGTGTCGTGAGCAAGTTTCGGGGTCTCCATTCAGGTTGCGTGTTGCGTTGCCATCGTGAAGACCGAAATGCAGTCGAAATTGCAAGTGTCGCAATTTTAGGACGCTACATTTAGCCCCCACTTTAGCGGGAGTATGTATGCTCATACTTCCGGTAAAGTACAAGGAAACAACATTGAAAGACTTTCACCACGTCAAGGAGGCAAGATACACCAAGCCCCCAGTGGACTAAGGATCTTACGACTTCGATTGACAAAGTAAAAGGGAAGATCACGAGGAAGAAGCATGACTGTCAGTAGTAAGGTTCCCTCACTATGAGTCATGCAAGAAAGATATCAAAAATTTTCAAGGCAAAGCTAAATTTACCAAGAAATTTTCAAGTATCTTGAAAAGATATGAACAGGATGTATGCCCCCCTACGTTAAAGCGATCACACACGCCTCACCGGGGGTGATTGTTTTAATGTAGTGATACACATAAGAAATGAGAAAGGAAAGGAGCACGTTATCGCAAGGATTTAGCCCCCCAGTGTGAGATAAACCCAAGGATAATAGACACAAAACACAAAGCATGAGGTGACTTCGCTTTCCTCGGGGTCAGTATGCTGTATGATAATTCATGTATATATATCATATGTATGTATGCATAATTGTTCTTCATTCCCCAATCAAGGAAGGTCACCTAGAAGAAGGGAACACATGTGTCTTTTGAGTCAACATGAGAGAGATCGAGAGATCTCAATACTTTGCATCGTCCTCAAGTAAACAACACTAAGGACAACAAATAGAAGAATGAGAATAACATATAGAAGAAGTAACGAAAGAGAGGGGGAGAGAATCTGCTATGCTAATGAAACTAGTCTAGCACGTCATCTACCCCCCGATCTTGCTGATCAATGTTTCGGGAAGGCAGGGAACACGCTAGAGGAGGAACATCCAACACAACAGATGGAGCTATCACAAGATCCAAACACGGGCTATGTTCATGTTCCGAGCCACATTGTTCTTGTCTAGGAGCTAGGATAAGTGCTTTAGAAAATTCATTAGATAAATGGTTATCAATATCAACAAGTTCATATTCACTATCAGAAGCAAGTGAAGTAACATTTTCATCATGAATAACATTTTCATCCATATCATCATCAAGATTTATAAAAATAGGATCTTTAACTCGCACAGGATCAAGACCATCATGCATCTTATGTTTAGGAGATTTAGGCTCAATGTCCGGCTGAGGAGAAAATGGAATAATGCTTGTTGAAGGTGTTTTTGGAGATTGCAAAGTTTGAGCTCTAAGACGACGCTTTCGCCGGCGTTCACGTGCAGAACGATTTCGTCTAGTCTTAGTAGGAAGTGGAGAAGATTGAGGAGGAGGAATGTTCTCATCCTTAGCACTTGGGTGTTTAGGTTGTGGTCTCTTAGGCTAGATAATAGGAGAAGAAGAAGGTCTCTTCTCTCTATAAAAAGAAGGAGGAGGAACTGCTCCATATAAAGGAGGAATTTTTGGTTTAGGGAGAAGCCCAAGTCCATCATGACGAGGAGGTATAGGTCTACTCTTAGGAGGTTTATTAGGCATAGACATAGTCACATCCATAGGGATGGGTTGGGAATCTTCTTGAGGAAAGACATTAGTTTTATCTTTCAAAGGAAGAACTTCCTTCTCAAGAATGATAGGAATATCAAGTTTAGGTGTTCTAGGTTCACTTAGAGATAGGATCATATCTGTTTTCCACTTTTGATAAGATTTGAAAAGATGATCACTTCGCGGAGGAAGAGATTGGAATTGTTTAGGCCAAAAGTAATCAATAGGAACACTAGAGGTTCTTTCAGCTGGTTTAAAGAGACTATGATTGACAGTAACAACTTCACCATTATGGGGAAATTTCAAACACTTATGAATAGGAGAAGCAATAGCTTTCATGGAAGATAGCCAAGGATAGCCAAGCTTCACACGAAATTGTTCGGCAGATGGAATAATAGCAAAGTTCACATCAAGAGATTTGTTATGGACCTCAATAGGCAATGTAATAGAACCAATTGCAGGAGAAGAAAATGCATCAAATAGTTTCACAATCACATCTGTTTTGTCATATATCACTTGATTCAATTGCAAAGTAAAAAGAAATTCTTCAGTAATAACATTAATCATGCACGAAGGATCAATAAGCACTCCACGGCAAGGTGTATTCTTAACTTTTGCAACTATGTATAAAGGACCATCAGGTGCCCTAATGGTTTCACTGGAATCAAATGTGATGGAAGATTCTTTAGGGATTTCTTGCTGCTCTACAAAGTTAATCACATTCGGATTCATAGACACAAGACCATCAGATGAGAGAGAGGAATCATTAGCCTCAATTGCATTAGAGGTATGAGAAGGTAATGGATCAGTGAAAATCTGAAGATTTTGGTTAGGAGGAGCTACAAATGTGTTGCCTTTATCATTCACTCCAGAAACAGAGATAGTATTGTTATCAATCAAATCTTGAATTTTACCCTTTAAAGAAAAACATTTTTCAGTATCATGCCCAGGCTGACGGTGAAATTGACAAAAAGATTTGTTATCAAAATAAGGTGAAGTAATCTTTGTAGGATCAATTTGTCTTATAGGAGGAAGAGTAAGCACATTTTGTTCCAATAACTTATTCATAATACTATGCAATGATTCATTCAAAGGAGTATACTTTCTATCTTTCTTGAAAAATTTAGAAATAGGAGGCACACCTGATGCTGCATTCACATTGTTGTTGATGATGTGTTCATTGAATTTGATGGAATCTCTGTTCGGTTTAAACTTCCCAAATGGTTGTTGACTGCTATCACCCTTATCACTCGGAGCCATAGGATGTGATTGTTCCATTTGACTCACAGTCAGTTGATAATTGTGAAGAGTTGCACACAACTGTTGGAAAGAAGTAAACTCAGAAAATAGAAGTTTGTCTCGAATATCTTTTTGTAAATTAGAAATAAAGATTCTTTGAATATCATTGTCAGGCACTGGAAAAGAAATTTGAGCATACAAATGCTTATATCTACCAATGAAATCAGTCACTTTTTCTTTAACACCTTGTTTACAATGCATTAAATCAATCAAAGTAACTTTAGGACTTATATTGTTTTGAAATTGTTGAATGAAAGCATTTGCAAGTTGTTCGAAAGAAGTAATAGAATAGGAAGGCAACGAGCAATACCATTGTAGGGCTTTGTCTCTTAATGTTCTAGTAAATAGTTTTGCAAGCAACCTTTGGTCATAAGCAAAATCGGTACATATTGTTTGAAAGGTCTTAACATGTGTTAGAGGATCTCCTTTACCATTATAAAGTTCCAAATGCGGGATTTCAACATGTTTAGGAGGGATAGCTCGAACAATGTCAAGAGAGAGTGGGCTCGCAACGTCAAATGTGGGCACACTAAACTTAGATTGATTCATAGAGGCAATTTGTTGCTGTAAAGAAGAGACAGTTTGTGCAAGATTGTTAATGGTCGCTTCAGTCGAAGAATTCATATTGGATGTGTTAGATTGAGATGGAGGTGTTATGTTATTGAAAGAAGGTAAAGAGTAAGGTGGTGGGACTCTATGATAATTAGTCATAGGAGATGATTGGACAGGAGGAATACTACAAGGAGGGATGGAATGGTTAAATGAATTGCCCCCTTGCGTCATGTTCATTTGTGGTGATATAATAGGCACACTCATTGAAGGAATGAATGAAGAAGTCGGATTGAATGAAGGAAGAGGGTTAATTGAAGAAGAAGGGTTGCCCCCATGACTGGTGATCATAGGAGGAATGTCTTGTGTAGAAGTAGCCATTATGTTTGATGTAAAAGTAGGTATGCTAGCAATAGAAGTTGTCAAAGGAATAGAATGATTGACTTGAGTAGGAGGTTGTGTATAACCGAAATTTTCAGCACAACTCTTCATAGGCATCACATTCGAATCCACAATGTGTGCAATACCACGCAAAATATCAATTCCATTCTTATCACTTTGAAGCATACGTTTTAGACCCTCAATTAAAGGAAGAGCTTGACTATCAGGGTATTCTTGAGACATCCATTGTCAAAAATCGTCAAATTGGTTATCCAATTTTGAAAGTTGTTCTATGGAAACCTCATGGAGAGCTTCTTCATCATTAGGAGGATTAGAGGAATTACCCATGTCCTCGTTAAAAAGGCTATTCAAATTAGGTTCCATCTCCTCAGTAGTTAAACCTCGGAAAGACTTAATTCTACGGCTTCGTCTAACGGGAATAGTGTAAGTAGGGCTTATTGTTGTAAAACTCATGCACTAGAAAGAGAGAGAAGATTTTGAATTTAGAGGTAGCAATTTTCAGTAAAATCAACCAATCTTCTGGATTTAAGCTGTTAAATGCAATCACAACAGTCTCCCGAAATTTAGGAAAAAATGTCCGGGACCGTGGCACCCGGAGTGCAACACGGTCCTTGCAACTTTTTTCGAAATTTGCAGGGATGAAAGGTATGATGATTTTAGAGCTAATCTGAAAAAATTGAGTGATTTTACGATCTGTAGATAGGCCAAATTAAAGTTGCAATCTCGAAATTGAACCCTACCAAAATTCTCGAAAAATGCAAAATTTGAATTTTGAAAAAGAGAGGGAAACTGAAATTTTGAATTTTATGATTTTAGAGGGAATGTCAAGAGCAATGCAAATTTTGAAATTTGAAAATAGACTCAATTTCATGCAAAATTCAATTTTGAAAGCAGAAATCAAAGTTGTTGTAATTAAGCACTTAATTTCAAAAGTCACAAATTGCAAGAATTTGAATAAAGCACTGAAATTTTTAATGAATGATAACACACTTTTCAGATTTAGGACAGTAAGAACACAATTTTGACACAAAATTTCAATTTCAATGATTTTTAAATGTTTAGAAGCCTTAATCCAAGCAATCACAAGACCAACTTTGACTGTAATTTTGAAAGTGTTATAATTGATAAAATCAGCCAAAATTCTGAATTTTAGCAGAAAAACATAGTAAGATCTCGCTCCCGAAATTTCGGAAAAAATGTCGGGGACGATGGCGCTCGGCACCACTGTCCTCGCAACTTTTTTCCAAATTTTCAGGGATGAAAGATATTGTGATTTTATTGTGGAATCCAAAGTTACAGCTGATTTGGAGATGTTTTGATCAGTGAAATTGTCGGACAAAGGTTGAATCAAGAGGGTTTCAAAAATTAGGGTTTTGACACTTAACCACTTAATTTTCAGAATTAAAGCACAAATACGAATTGAAAATTTGTAATAGAAGGGCAGATCTGAAATAGGCATTAACATTTAGACATTTCACAAGTTCAATTACTAAAAAGAAAATTTAGGGTTTTTATGCAATCACCTCTAAAATTTTGCAAAAGATCAAACATGGAAATGTAATCAATTTTTTCAGATCTAAGCATGAAAAATCAGAAAGGATGTTCACGTCGGGTTCACCAAAATGTAAAGCGGAAAATCGCGATCGAACCCTAGTTGTTCTCCCCTCTTCCAACTCTGAGGAGAGAGAAGGGAGGTTCGCTAGGATTCGATGGTTTTCACTTAGGGTAGAGACTTTACATTCAAAAGAGGGGTTGAAACCCACAAGATCCAATCCCACGCAATGCAGGATTGGATGCTAAATGTGTTTCAAGGGTTAAGACAGCAAGGCTACCCTCTTTTGTAAAGAATGTTGATAGAAGAATTAAGCTAAGCATGCATAGAAAGTGATAAAGATTCGCTTATAAACTGAGATAGGAATACAGTATGAAGCTGCGGACCTGGAATTAGCAGTAAAATGTCGATACGGCGCTGTCCTGCAAATTTGAGCAAAAGTTGTCAGGACGATGGCGCCCGGCGCCACAGTCCTCCGAAAAATCCGTGAAACGAAGGGGGATCTGTTCGTCTCTGCACAAGGATTCCAGATCTTCAATTTCAGCCGCGTGCCTGCAACCTACACACAGAAAAGAGAAGACGATTGGGGGGTTAGGGATTAGGGGTTTGCCTTTAGGTCAAACCCCGGTTTTGGAATTAACCAAGAAATGAGCAAGAGCTGTAAATGTAAATGACTGTAAAACAAGTACTAATACCTTGTTCTAAGGATGTTTGTATCCTTATGTGCGAAGGTATAGATGTTGTATGTTGTATGTTGTAGCATGTAGTATGTGATCTCCTCTTCAATGGTTGAATCCTTGATTTGAATGCAACACTTAGCCTTGAATGAAGACTTGAAATGATCAATTGCTTGAAGGAATGCTTGAATGCTTGAATGCTTGAGTATAGTTTCCATGCCTTTTCCATCATATATCCTCTTCATCCCAAATGAGAGAGAAAAATGTAGTTTATATACTTGTCATTTAGGGCTGATAGACTGATTTTCCCGACCTTAGGCCGACCAGGAAAGTTAATTTCCAAATTGCAAACAAAAAGACCCGAGACCCCTTAGGAGACCGGGCCCAAAATAGGACCCAGGGACCAGGGCACTGGGCGCCCTGGTCCTGAAGGACCAGGGCACTGGGCGCTCTAGTCCCACCTCCCGGGACAGCAGGGTGCAAGGAGGTTCAGGCCAGGGTGCTTGAAAAATGCAGTTTTCAGTGTCGTGAGCAAGTTTCAGGGTCTCCATTCAGGTTGCGTGTTGCGTTGCCATCGTGAAGACCAAAATGCAGTCAAAATTGCAAGTGTCACAATTTTAGGACGCTACACTTGTATTCCTTCCAGCAGTTGCTTGATCCAAACTATTTGTGTGCAGTTGATTGCAGCAACTACATACTCAGCCTCAACTGTGGATTGAGATATGCAGTTTTGTTTCTTACTTGTCCAAGATACAATCCTTTCTCCAAGAAAGAATGCACCTCTACTAGTGCTCTTTCTGTCATCAATGTTCTCATCCCAATCTGAGTCAATGAAGACACTTAAACTGAAGTCTCCCTTATGTGGATACCAGAGACCATACTCATCAACCCCCTTTAGGTATCTGAATATTCTTTCGACTACCACCATGTGAGTCTCTTTCAGATTTGCAAAAAATTTGGCAACCAAGCCAACAACTTGTGCTATGTCCGGTCTTCCATGTACTGCATACTGCAACTTACTGATCATGGACCGGTAAAGTGTCTCATTCACTTCTTCAACCTCATCATATTCAGATAGCTTGCAACTTGTAACCATTGTAGTTCCAACAGGTTTGCAATCTTCCATTCCAAAAAAACTTAGAATTTCCCTTATGTACTTAGTCTGGCTAATGAAGATGTCATTCTTTAGTTGAGAGACTTACAGGTGAATAAAAAACTTTATCTCGCCAATCATGGACATCTCAAATTCTTGCTTCATTTGTTTTGCAAAGCTTCTGCTCATCTCATCATCTCCCCCAAAGATGATGTCATCTACAAAGATCTCAGCAAATAGGTATTTTTCTTCAGCTCCACTCTTCAGATACACGTTACTGTTATCACTGGTTCTTTTGAACCCTATGCTTAGCAGATATGAGTGTAACCTCTCATACTAATCTCTTGGTGCTTGTTTCAGCCCATACCAAGTCTTCTGCAACATGCATACCATATTCCTTCCATCTTCATATGCAAACCCTTATGGTTTCTCTATGTATACTTCTTCCTCTAACACCCCATTTAAGAATGCTGATTTGACATCCTTTTGGTAAACTTTAAAAAATTTATAAGCAGCATAAGCCAACAAAATTTTGACCCCTTCCAGCTTGGCCACTAGTGTGAAGGTTTCTCCATAGTCCAAACCTTCTTATTGAGCATATCCCTTATAGACCAATCTTTCTTTGTTTCTTATCACTTTACCGGTTTCATCCATTTTATTTCTGAACACCCACTTGGTTCCTATTACTTTTTGTTTTTCGATCTGGGCACTAGAGTCCATGTATCATTTTTTTCAATTTGCTCCAGTTATTCTTCCATGGATTTGACCCAGTCATCATCTTTTAGAGCCTCTATTGTTTTGGGCTCAAAAATGGAGAGCATACAGCCATTCTCTCTTCCTCTTCTTCTAGTTAGAACTCCCGCATCCTTGTCACCGATGATATTTTCTGCAGAGTGATTATTTCTGACATACTTAGCCAATACCGGTTCACTCCTTGGAGCTTCTTCTACCGGTTGTGCAGGTTCTACTTCACATGCTTCTTCATTAGCTACTTCAACAAGATCTTCTTTAATGGGTTCCATCGATATCCTCTGGTTCACTCTTACTATCCTGTTCATTTTTCTCAAAGTACTCATCTACTCTGACATTTTCACTTTCCACAATCTTACCAATCCTTTTGTTTAAACACCGGTATGCCTTGCTCTTTGTTGAGTAACCTTCGAAGGTTCCTTCATCACTCTTGGGATCAAATTTTCCAGTGTACTCATCCCTCTTGATATAGCACCTGCTTCCAAATACTTTGAAATAATAAACATTAGGTAAGTATCCACTCCATAATTCATAGGGAGTTTTATTTTACCCTTTCTTTACCTGTATCTGGTTCAAAGTGTATACAGTAGTGCTTATTGCTTCTCTCCATAAGATATGTGGAATGTCCTTCTATATCATCAGAGTCCTTGCACAATCAATAAGAGTTCTATTTCTTCTTTCAGCAACTCCATTCTGCTGAGGTGTTCTGGGTGCAGACATTTGCCTCATAATCCCATGTTCCTCACAATAATTCATGAACTCTTGAGAGGTGAACTCTCCTCCTCTATCTGATCTCATACACTTTAGATTCTTGTCGGTTCATGTTTCTACTCGAGCCTTAAAAACCTTAAACATGTGAAAGGCTTCATATTTCTCCTTCAAGAATATAGTCCACATCATTCTTGAGAAGTCATCCACAAACAACATAAAATACCGGTCTCCATAGAAACTCTTGGTTCTCATGGGACCACACAAGTCTATATGAACTAAGTCTAGAACATTTTTAGATGAAAAGGTTTTACTGTTGAAACTAGACCCGGTCAACTTTCCTAGTTGACATTCTTTGCACAAAGCATTTTCAGGTTTCACTATGTCAGGCATACCTCTGATAGATTTTGTCTTAATGACTTTTTCTATGCTATCAAAGTTAACATGACACAATATTTTGTTCCACAACTAACTATCTTCAACCTTATTAATTAGACAACTACCTATGGTGGTGTCTAGATGAAACAGATTGCCTCTTGACTGTTTACTGATTGCAATCAAACTTCTTGATTTGTCATTTATTTTACATATTCCTTCATTGAATTCTAACCGGTAACCCTTATTCTTAAGTTGTGCAACACTTAACAAACTATATTTTAACCCTTCTACCCAATTGACATCATCAGAATTTGTCGTATCATTCGGGGCTAAAGACTCCTTACCTGTTACTGCACAAGGAGCAACATTTCTAAATCTCACAGTTCCTCCATTGCAATCCTCCATGTTGAAGAATTTGTTTCTATCACCAGCCATGTGGTGAGTGCAACCACTATCAATCACCCATTCTCTACACTAGTTTGTGCTAGAGATCAATGCCGTATCTCCTTCCTCTGTGTTTTCCTCCTTGACTACCACAAATGCAATTCCATCTCCATCAGATCCTTTTGATTCTTCATCAGTGACTCCTTCTTCTACAAGATAACACTCCTTGCTCTTATCCCTGTAGCCTCTGAAATTATCCTTTCCGTCTCTATCATTTTCAGGACATCTTGAAGCAATATGACCTATCTTATTAAAGGAGAAGCACTTTAAGGGTAATTTACCTTTGTACTTTCCTTTTCCTCTTAGCAATCTTCTTGCCAATAGAGCTTAAATTTCATCTTTCTCCTGTTCCTCAGATAGCAGATTGTCACTTTCATGGGAATGATCGGTTTTGGTAGTATAACTACTACCAGTTTCTTTCCTTCTCCTTGTTGGTGCATGCATCATGGAGGCTTTGAAAGAATCGTCAATCTTTGGTACTTTGTTGTCATAATTGATCAATTCAAAAGCAGTCAACTTACCGATCAGTGAGTCAAGAGTTACACTGATTGTTCCCAAGGATCCGAGTTCCTTGATAGCAGAGACCCTTATGGCATATTATGGTAGCAAGGTTCTTAGGATTTTATTAACCACATCATCCTCCTCAATCTTTCCTCCAGAACTTTTAATCGAGATTACTACAACCTTTATCCTCTTGCTATCTTACTCTATGTTTTGTCCTTCCTATATCCTCATCTCATCATATTTTCCTCACAGGATGTCTACTTTGGCCTTTTGAACATGAGGATCTCCCCCATATACTTTCTTCAGCTTATTCCATATCTAAAAAGGTGTTTTCAAATCTTGTACCTTAGATAATTCATTATCAGAAAGAGTGTTGACAATCAAATCCATAACAACAGTATTATCTTGCCTTTCCTTGATCTGATCTAGAGTAAGAGTCCCTGAAGGTTCATTGTACTATGTGATCACATGATTCCAATAGTGTTCACCTAGGGATCTTAGATATAGTTTCATTCTTCCACACCATAAGGTGTAATGCTCCTTAGAGAACTTAGGGCCCTCCTTACACATCATCTTGGATCTTTCCTTAAGCTGATTCAGCTCTTCTGATTCTAAGGACCTGGTGCTCTGATACCAATTGTTAGTCCCAACCAGTGCTGAGAGGGGAGGGGTGAATCAACACTTGATCAAATTTTCACAATTAAACTTTTAACTTAAATCTACAATCATCTAATATCCAAAAATATACTTAATCACTGAAGAAAAATATGCAAGCATGAAAAGTTGACAATGACACCAAGAAGTTATCTCATGGAAACCCAAATGGGAGAAAACCATGGTGTGAGTAGGAACTCACAAAATTTGTACTTTTCTGAAGTACGCCCAGTGAGGAGCCATCCTTGTTAGGAGATTATAAAGACACTATTAGGTGCCACCTGGTTAATGGATTTTGTTCAAGGCCAGTTAGTGCCTTTACCCTATTAAAGGTAGTCTGGTTAAAGGACTAAAGAACATCAACTAAGATGCCACCCGATTAAGGGATTTTACATAAGGGCAGGTAAAGTCCACCCAGTTAAGGGATTTATGTTGCAGTGGTTAGAAAGCAATAAATGGATGATCTATTGAATTAGCTACCAATAGCTTGATCAGATCTCAATATGCATCACACTCAATCCACACCAATTGTGTCTTCTCTGTACAACACCGGTTTTCTTTTTACACCTTCAACTCTTCACTCAGTCAGTTGCCTATCCCTCGACACTACACTCTGTCGATCCTCTGACCTTAGGCTCTCCATGCTGTCGGTTCTCTATCCTTTGGCTCTGCACTCTAACGATCTACCTCAAACACACTCTATTGTGCTAAAACCTCTTAGCACTTCCTCTCTCTCTGCTCTTCACTTTGGATCGCCTTCAACAAGATCTGCTTGTTGCAAATTTAACGATCAAAAACTTTCTGAATGAACTCAAAAACACTTTATACATTTTCTACTGACACTTTCAAGCTTTCTCTCAATCAAAGCAATCATGGATTTTGGAAGATTTCAAATTCAAAAATCTCCCACTCTTTCTTTGTGCACCTTACAACAATTCCGCCAAGTGTTCAACAAATTTTGCCAGCACATCTCCCAAAGATAGAAACTTTTGGGTCGTGTTCAGTCAATTAAGTGCAAACCAGATTATCCACTGGTAATCATGCTTGACTGCATGATAACTGAAGTTGACCTTACCAACAAGTGATTTGGCATAGACACAAGCTCACCAACTCATCTTTCGGCATCGCAACTAAATAACCAATCACCACTTCAAAATTTATGGTGATCGCCTATCTTCCTTCTGTCATACCAGTGTACCGTTATGCTACTGCACTTCTCTATTACTGGTTCATCCTTTGATTGTCAGTTTGTTGTGCTAGCATCAAGTCTCTTCCCTTATTTGCCAATAAGATTCTAATTTGCATACAACTTTAAGTTTTCTTGCCTGAGTCACCTTTTGTCACTTCATCATCATGAAAGTGATCGATCTTCCTGTATGACAGACCGATTGGCTTAGTCTATCTTTCCTTGAGCTGATTTAACCTTTGATCATTCATTACCAATGTTATTTCCATGTGTTTGTAAGTCATCACTTTTTCTTACTGAAGAAAAACCACTCTACCTATACCACTTCACCGGTTAGTGTCTTCACTAGTAAGTGTTGGACATCAATGACAAATCTTAGCACATATATCGGTTCTCTAGATTGACCGGTTTTGTCAATGCCAACAATCCAATAGATGAATGGGTGAAAGATGGAGGTAGCTTATTATGGAAAATGAAGGGACACATCAAGAGATTTTCGAAATCATTTTTTGTCCTTAGTTTTGATCAAGATCAAGGATGGAAAAAGGGATATGGATAGGAGAAACAAGATCATAGATAGCGAGGGATGATGAAAGAAATGAATAGATACGATAAGGGATATGGACTAGAGGGTATGGATAAGGTGAAGCAATATTATAGATAGCACTGGATGATGGAAGCAATGAATAGATAGGATAGATGGTATGGATAAAGTGAATTAAGATCATAGATAATGATTAATTTAGATAGGGTAATGGATATTAGAGGAAGGATAAGGGGAGATATGGTATGAAGAATAGAGTGGATAAGCTTTTCCCCCAAGAATAGAGGTCTCCATTTACAAAAAGGTAATATGCAAGATTGTCACAACATCTAGCACCACTCTCATAAGTGTTCCTAAACTTTTCAAAGATAGACACCCAGCCCACACCTAGAACCTCCTTAAAATTCAGCCGAACATATCTAGTGACTATGAACTAGACTCAAAAGGGAAGAAGAATCCTAAACTCTATCAAGGTACTTAATCTTTGATTACCCATGTGTATGCAAGTGGGTTCAATCTTGCTCATATGATCATTGTAATCTTCATAATCCAATGTGGCTAGCTACAAGAGTTACCCTGACTTTAAAAGCATCTTGGATAGAGCCTCCCTACCAGCAAGCGTCCATAGCCCTGATGAGGTTATCGTTGTAATATCATAAATATTACTCCATTTCTAGCTAGGCATTCATATCCCTGATGGAGTTACTCGCATGTTCCCATAGCCAAGCCTTTTGATATTGCATTTCATTGCATTTTTAATTTATTTTCTTGCTCATGCTTTTGAGCTTTTGATATTTCTTTTTTGCTCTTGTTATTTGTTTTGCATTGGCTTGTAAGTGATGAAACTTAGGTGGTTTTGATAATTACAGTGGTGTTGAAGCAAGATTTTAGATTTTTCACTAGCCTTGTCTTTGACTAAGAGATCACAATGATTTAGAGCAATTGATTAAGTGTATGAGATATAGTAATAAAAAAGATTCATGTCTGCACCAAGATATGATAAGTGGTTCTTTTTTGGATTAAGTGTGCATTCCAATTAAAAGATAATGTTAAAGAGGAACAACCTCAGATTCTGAAATGTTTCATGAATAGATATCTAGGAAATGCACTGAACATGAGATTCGAGAATGGGCGAGCAGGTGACAAAATGACACAAATACCTATTTCACATATGAAGGATTTATGAAAAGGATTGAATGAAAGGGATAGAAGAGTGGAAAAGAGGTGTTGGATAATAGATAGGATGTTTGAATATTTGTGCAGGGATAGAGGGAAATGTCTTCAAGATGAGCATTGGTACACAACTTGAGAGGTGATAAAGTGATGGAGGAAAACTTAATTTTGGGATATAGGGGCCCAAAATAGATAGAGGAAATGATGGAAGAATAGATTTGGAAAGTCAGAGATGTTTAGATAGATGGTTGAAGGAATATTTTGGAACAACAAGTCTATATGCCAATTTTAATTGTTCTTTGGATTGTAATGCTTTTATGGGCATCCACATTGATTTTGATTTTTCTTGTTTCTTAAAGGTTTTTGTAGCCTTTTGGATATTGCGTTTTCCTTTTGGATCAGATTTTTCTTTGATTTGACATGTCTTTTAGATTGAATGTGTAGATCTTTGGATACATGTGGATATTTAGACATGGATTTTATTCTTGGCATACAAATTTCTTCCAAAAGGAGTGGGATTCATGGATGGGTAGGAATGATATTGAGGTATTTTGGATGGGTGCATGTAAGGTCCTAAGATGGATAGAAGGAAGGAAGGCTTTGACTTTGGAATGGAAGGAAATAACATGGATTTGGAGGATGAAGGGATACCTTGACCTTGACTTGGAATAGGATCATTTGAGTTTTCACTTTTCTCTTGATTTTCAATTAGATCAGTGGAGGACATGGAAGGGATATCATGCTCTTTCTTAGGAGATGGATGTTGAATGGGACTCTGCTCTTGAGATGAAAGGGGATCATCATGGATGAAATACCAAAATCTTATGGGATCATCATAAGATTCTTGACAGGTGGGATCTTGATCAAAAATGGGATTAGATTGTATAGTCATGATATCTTGATCTTGATTTATGCTAGGACTCGTTTCCTTTGACTATGTTTCCCTTTTCAAGTGATGAGTTATGGTCATACTATTGATCAAAGTTGATGTTTTTGATAGGTTGACTTGATAACAAATACCTTGTATTGGAGACCCAAGTTTACTAAGTCAAATATAGGGTTCGATATTGCCCTACTGATGTGACTAAGTATGTCAAATGATATGATAAAGTTCCTCGATATTGGAAACTAGATGGATTTGACTAGCTTGGATACTGAGACTAAGTATCTGATATTGACACTTGTTGAAATTGGTGTAACTTAGATCACTAGTTGATAATCCTTTGATTTTGTTGGAAGAAATCTATCTAAGATAGGTGAAAGTGAAAGTCCTCCTAAATGGATACTTGGATCAGTTGTTGGATTTTTAAAAACTTGCTTAGATAAGGCTTTGTCTCAAATGCTCCACTCAAATGATCATATGTGCCTATGTTTTGTTCATATGTGCTGCATGATATATTGTGTGTGCCTCAGGGTTGATTAAATGTGCTATAGGATGAATCAGATGCGCTTGAGACATGCTCAAATGCGCCACAAGAATAAGCAGATGTGTTATTTTGTGGATTTCCTAAATGTGACTATTTGAAAACTGATTATGATGTTTGCTTTTTCTTGCAATATGTTTTAAGATCTCTGACAAAATACACAACAAACAAACATGAAGACAATGGTCATTTTGCTCCTAAATCTAAACATTGAGTATATGTTCTATTGAGGATGTGCTCAAACGATGTTTTCACTAGTTTGATATAAGAAAAACACACCAAGTAGACTCTTTAATCAAGGATCATCAATAATATCATATCCCACACTTGATACTCCTTCATCTCAAACAACCTTGTCACCCCCTAGAGGGCACCCATTTGTTTGCCTTTTACCAGAAATTAACTCAAAGAGGATTACTCTTTAATTGAAATGCTATCCTGAGAGATATATGGTGAGTGTCTTGGGGGTGGACTCTTCCCCACCCTTGCACTATGATATTATTAATATCTAGATACTGACTCAGTGATGCTTCTATTTATAAAGTTCATAATCAAGCTTACGTTTAGTCTTCAGTGATAAAATCCCTCGAGAAGCTTCCCAACCTTTAGAACAAAGGCTTTACATATCACAAGGATATTAGGCCCGAAGGCTAATCACTCAAAAAAACCTCTGGAGGGTATTTTCATCAGCCTCCACCTTTGATTATAGTGGGTTGGAATACTTGGCTAAAATTCATTCCCCATTTAGGTCATTCCCTTCTCACCGACCCCCTCAAAGCAACTCTGGAAGGCAAACCCTCTAAATGTTTTAATTGTTTGAAAGGAAATAAAGTATGAAAGAGTGAGTCTGGCTTTTTGGTCACCCAATTAAGGGGATAGCATATACCTATCACTCAAAATAAATCAAGCAATGATTCTTTTTAGTCCTTTCAAAGCAATTGTTTTTTGTCCTAGTTGGAGATGTTGCTCCAATCAAATATGGTTTTCCTTTTACCCACAAAGCAATAATTTTCTAAGCTAGGAACATGAAATCCTAGTCAACGAAAGTAAAGTTACCAAATGAACAACAACGATTTTAACTTGAAAGCTTCAAACAAGGTAAAATGAGGATTCTTTTTAAGATTCCAAATGAAAGGTGAGGTTTGTTTTAATGAGCACCAAAGGGAAGTGATGTTCAATTTTAACACCTTTGCAAAAATTGGAAACTTGTGTTGTTCTTTTTAGAGCCCAAATGAAGTGTGATATCCTAACTTACAAAATGAAATTTGATTTTTTTGTTCTTTTTATAACCTTCCTAAAAGGAAAAATGTAGTTTTTTTTTAAAGCCCTGTAGTGTTATAAAATTGTAACCTTTGCAATTTTGACCGCATTTTAGGCCCTCACCCTAGCGACGACATTTCCCTACCCAATTGGGACCCCTTTCTGCCCTACTTCTTCAATTTACCTTTGTTTTAATCCTGATATCATCTCAAGACCCTATCCAAGCCCCAAAATAGGGCAGGACAAGGGCATGGCACCCCTGTCCCACTCCCTTTTGTGGCCCCAAAATGGGTCCATCTAACCCTTGGACCTAAATCTTCTTTTGGGAATTAAATTCCCCCTATGTCGGCCTTTGATTAGAGGATAATTAACCCCCCAAGGCAAGTATAAAAGGGGGCTTAATTCCCTCATTTGGGTAAGAAGGATGATAGAGGGGAATAGCAAAGAGGTCTTCATTATCATCATCAAGAGTTCAAGTGTTCAAGCATTCAAGCATCCATCAAGTCTTCTTCTTCATGTGTCTTTTGCATTCATCCATTGGAGTAACATTACAACATTCATTTGCAAGCATGTGTGTCTGTTAGGGTTTTATCATGTTACATGCCATTTCATGCAACACTTGTCTAAGTTCATGGTTAGCTTCTCTTCATACAATATTTGTAGTACAATTTGCAAATGAATGTTGTAATGTTGTAATGATTCACCTAGCTTGCTCACACTTCACCTAGTTGGTGTTGCTCACTTCCACCAACCTCACCAAATCTAGCTATTCTTAAAGACCTCCAAGTCCTTCCCAATCTCTACTAGGACTTTCTCTTTACCAATCTTAAGGTTTTTGCAACAAGTGTTTTGACTAGGTACTCTACCAATTCAATGTGCTTCTCAAATACTCATCTTGCAACCTTGACAACTACTTGTCAATTTCCCAATTTTCACCCCCATACTATTATAAGATATTTCAGAGGTGTGGAGGTAGTATTTACCTTGGAATGAGTTCAACTAGGTCCATTTGGGCTTGTGCAATCTTCAACTCCCTTACCGATTTCATAAAATTGCCTAGAAATAGGCCTACAAGGATGAGCCCCAATTAGGCCTCCTAAATCTGATTTTTAAGGGTTTTCGGTTTTATGGTCCAAAAGACCTTGCAATAAGTTTTATTTTTATTCAATAAATCACTCATCCTCAAGAGATTTTGTTCATTTTAGTCTCCCAACTTTTCGTATAGTGCCCTAACCCAAAAATGAGGGTTTGACTAGGGTTTCAATGGTTTCTAGGACAGTGACTGTCCAACTTTATGAAAAGGGTATCAAAAGGACTTGTAAAGGCTTTCCATTACAATTTCAACTCTTTATGGACTTCATGAACCATCCCAAATGATTAGGTTAAGGTTTTGGATCCACCCCTGCAATATACATTCAATTTACACCCTGTTTTCTCTAGTCGAGTTACTCCTGGACTCACCTAGAACAAGGTGGCAACTATGATAAATTTCACTTCAATAACTCCTCCCTACATATTTACACTATACATAGGGTTTCCTTCTATTTCCCAATAGGCCGTGATGGTAGCACAGAGGGATTTTATGGGACAACTATTTTTTTCACAAATTTGCTATTTACAAGCCAAAACTGGTTGTTTGAAAACAAAACAGTAAAAGTACTAACAAACACTATCAACAAAGAATGAAATGGAAAAAATGGTACTAGAACACACCAAATAACAACTATCCAAAGTTGGATAAATAGATTCAATCCATTTGTGTTCACTTTTTATGCAAAATGAGACAAAACAATGATAACAGTCCGAAAATGAGTGGTTTCAGATTGTCATTCACCAAAAATTAAACTTCCAACCTTGGTAACCATGCAAGAGGAGGTTTAAATAGTCTTAACCATGTGTGGAGGCACCTTAGGTCAATGTGCTAGCCCTAACTCCACCGCTAAGCTCTTTTAGGACCAAAGTTGTCATGACAACTTTTACAATTTTCCAAATTTTGCTTTGCCAACTTAGGCAACCTATTACAAGTCACTATTCATGTCTTTTTCAACATTCCTAAGACTATTATAAACCTCTCTAATTCTCTCACTAATTTATGCCTCTTTTGACCAACAAGAAGGCAATTTTAACTACTCAAACTACCTCCTACTCACAAAGTGTAAACCTAGAAAGAAAGCTAACTCAACTAGGCCTACACTTGACTCAAACCAAACATTACACACACACCTTGGACCCTCCTAGAGTCCTTATTAGAAACCTGACTTGGCTAAGGTTAGTACAAGCCAAAATTGTAGAAGGACTATGAGCCTAAGTCCTAGATACTCCTACACCAAGCAACATTACAACATTCATTTGCAAGCATGTGTGTTAGGGTTTTGTCATGTTACATGCCATTTCATGCAACACTTGTGATTACATTCAAGAAGCAAAGCAACCATCATCAACAAATTGCAGATGTACAAGGTATAAATTTCCATTATTTGCATTTAAGCATTTGTAATTACTTTCTTTCAAGGTTGATTCCTCAACCGGAGTTTGACTAAGGAAAACCCCTATCCACAACCCTTCTTCCCTTCTTTTTTGTGTGTAGGTTGTAGGTGTGCAGCTGTAATTGTAGATTTAGGCTTCATTTACAGAGATGGAAAACCCTTTTCAACTCGCAAATTTTTTGGAGGACCAAGTGCAACTTCAACTCGGTCCCGATAACTTTTCTCCAAATTTGCAGGGCAAGTCCATATTATTCTCAATACCTCAGATACAAAGTTACAACATGATCCCGAGTCAATAGCTCCTTATTTCACCCATTTTGTCTTCATTTTTTGCATAGTCAACAAGTCAACTCTTCTACTTACAAAAGAGGGTAAATTGCAATTACTATTCAGATTCTTATGCACTCTAGGGTTTGGATCTAATGAATTCAACTCCGCTTTTGAATGTAAAGTATATCCCAAGTGAAAATCATCCTAGTGATTTCCTTTCTCTCTCCTAGGTGGGGAATCACTAGGGTTCAATTTTCCACTTTACATTTTGGTGAACCCAATGTCTTACATGCTTGTATTTTGTAAAAATTACTCTTTATTGTCTTAGATCTGAAAATTGCATTGCTTATCAAATTCAATTCTTTCATTGTCTTGTTCAATTTGCAAATCAAATTTACAAAATTAAGTGGTTAATTGTCAAAACCCTAATTTTGAAACATCAACTTGAACTTGTGCAAAAATTGGATTTACAGTTAATTTTCAGATTTGTGACTATTTTTAGACTTGTCTTCTTTCCTAAAATTCAAACTTTCAATTTCCCTCCTTTTCCCAAAATTCAAAATTTTAAAATTTAGTGGTTAGGTCCTAAAACCCTAATTTTCAACTTTAATTGGATTTTGTCCAAATCTCAATCAATTTCAACCAATTTCAATTTTCTAAATATTATTCAAGGTGGCCCTATCCATTAGGTTTGACCTTTTTCAAATTCGCAATTCAATTTCGTATCTTTTTCAAAACCCTAATAGGGTCCTATTCGGACATTCAAACCTTAATTTTGTCGATCTAGAGATCGTAAAATCAATCATTTTTGGGGGGTTAGCTCTCAAATCATCGTAGCTTTCATCATTGAATTTTTTTTGAAAAAGTTGGAGGATCGGGTGCACTTTCAACCTAGTCCCTGGCTTCTTTCCCAAAATTTTGAGAGACTGTTATGACTGTATTTAATTGCTTAAATCTAGAAAATTGGTTGATTTTGTCGAATTTTGATCCCTAAAAATTTCTGAAAAAGTTGGGAGGATCGAGTGCACTTTCAACCTAGTCCCTAGCTTTTTTCCCAAAATTTCAGGAGATTGTTATGATTGTATTTAATTGCTTTAATCCAAAAAATTGTTTGATTTTGTCGAATTTTGATCCCTCTAAATTGAAAATAATTCCCAATTTCAACATTGCAACTTTCAAGGAAAATTTTTAAATTAAGTGGTGTCCATTTTAAATTTTAAATTAAGTGGTATCCCATAGGCCCTAATTTTAAAAGTTCAATCTCTTTTGGATAATTTTAAATTAAGAGGTTATTTTTTTACATAATCCTAATTTTAAATTTCAATTTCCTAGGAGGTTTCATTATTATTCTTTCAATCAATTTGTTCATTTAATTGAATAATCATTTTTTCTAGAATTTTGAATTATTCAATTATTTTGCAAGTTTCAAATTTCAAATTTCAAATTCAAATTTCAAATTTGCAATTTAAATTCCATTTTCCCTCCTTTATTCTATGGGGTGAACATTATTATGCT
Source organism: Cryptomeria japonica (assembly GCF_030272615.1). Classification (NCBI taxonomy): domain Eukaryota; kingdom Viridiplantae; phylum Streptophyta; class Pinopsida; order Cupressales; family Cupressaceae; genus Cryptomeria; species Cryptomeria japonica. The sequence continues at coordinate 717,741,277 of NC_081411.1, read as the reverse complement.
TAAATGACATATGAGTTTCTTGCTTGATCATAAGTGCATATGGAGTTCTTATCTTATTTTGCTAATTCAATTTCAAGTTACATTAAAGATGTTCATGATGTTCCCTTTCATGCATATGATGATAATTTAGTTCTCCCTTTCATTCATACCTATGTTTTACCCTCTCCCAAAATTGATCTCATTAATGAGGGCACATTGGTGCAAAAAGGGAATATGGACACTTCTTTCAAATATCTCCCTCCTAAAGATGAATCTTTGGAGAATTGTGTTCCTTCTTCTCCTAAAAATTACATCCCTCATAAGGATTATTTGGTGCAATAGGATGATATTATGGCTACTTATCCTAGGGAAACCATACCTTCTTTTTGCAATCTTCCCTCTAAAGATGAAGCATTAATTACATATGATAGTCTTTTTCCTAATGAGTTTCTTGAACACAAAGATACCTTAGAACAAGAGGATGATTTCTCATCATAATTCTATCTCTCCCAAAAATCAAGAGCCTAACAAAAATTAAATCAATTCCATTCATGTTCCTAGGAAACCAAAAATTCTTCCTGATTATCATGTTGTGCCTTACACATATACTAATGAGGTAGTTGATGAGAACATAAGTGAAGCATCATATACTTTCCTATTCCCTACAATCCTCTCTTCAATTCACTCAAATGCACCATCTCCTACCAAAGAAGTTCCTAAAGAAGAACTCTTAGAGGATGATTGGGGGTCCTTAGATTTCATTCCTACATTTTCTAGAAAGTCTAAGATGCCTAAATTTCATATTCCAAATTTTCTCTTAACTCAAATCTTGAAATTGATCGGGCCTCTTTAAACTTAAATCCAATTCCCCCTAAGAGTGAACCCTCTTTTAAACATATACATAGATGCAATGGACAAATGCTTGAATGTGAGTGACAAATTCATGAGAAATCACACTTCCCTTTGTCAACATCTTCTTCTCCATTGTCTTGTAAATCTACACCTTCTCATTCTAATTTTGAGTTACAACAAGAAAATGTGTTGACCAATCTTCTAAATTCCAAATTAATATCTCCTATTTGTCCTAAACTAAGAATATAACATAAACAACATTCTCAAACTTCTTCTTTTTGTAAATATTATCAAACCCATGGCCATTCTACTAATGAGTGTCAAGATTTGAAAACACAAATACAACATTATATTGATTCAGGAATGTTAAAAATAACATCTAACAATGAATGGCATATTCATCATGGTCATTTAAAATAACATTCAAGTTCCTATTATGTTGCTCCTCACTATGTGACATAGTTAGCCTACCTAGTGGGGGATCTTTGCCATTCTTGGTGGTACAATTTCAGGTGTAATCATACTTAGTGAGCAATGTAATAGTCTATTTATGCTTGCCTTTATTCTTAGGGGGCAAGAATATTCCTTTTCCTCTTTCTAAGGTTTCACTATTTTCTTTATGGAGTACATTATTCATAAACTTGATGTCCTTTCTTGCATGGAGTTTTCCTTCATGTGAGTGCATGTCTATTCCATGAGTGGGATCTTCTCTTTGCTTGAAACGGTATGTCTATTATGAAAAATCTCTCCTCGGAGAACTTTTGTGAATCTTCTTCTTTCTCTCTCTTTGCAAACTACCTCAACTATTGTGTTATTCATAACTTGATGTCCTTTCTTGAATGGAGTTATCTTTCATGCGAGTGCATGTCTTTTCCTTGGTTAGGATGTATTCCTTGCTTGAAATGGTATGTCTCTTATGAGTAGTCTCTCTCTAGAAGTTGTGTAATTCTTCTCATTGTCCTACATTTGGGGGGAAATTATCTCTCTCTCTCTTTCTCTAAGGATCCACTCTTTCCTATGTTGTGGATGGTGTGAGATTTATTACTTGATGTCATTCCTTGTGTGGAATTTTTGTTGACTACTCAAGGGTTCTCTCTTGTACAAGAGGTGTAAGTCCTTGACTACAATCTCTTTCACACTTGGTAATGTACATCTATAATAAATTTACCAATCCCCATTGAGATAAAAGTGAGTCATCCTTCATCAAGAATCCCTTTCACTTAGCAATAGGAGGAAGGATTGAATTCTTGTTCTCTTATGCATTTTTTCTAGAAGATGTTATATTTATCGAAGACAAATCCTCTTGGAGGTAGATGTATTTTGAGAAAAGATCTCTTCTCCTCCAAGGATCTCCTTTACACTTACAACAAGATATCTCTTTTCAACTATCTTATCCTTGCTTGAAGAGTATTCCCTCTCTTGCATAGATCTATGACATTGTTGCATAATGGATATCTTCTTTGTGTTGAAGGTAGGTATCCTTGTTCTACTTTCCTTAAGATATCAACATTAAACTATGCTAACATCTTAAGGGGGGCACCCACGCTGATCCTTTTGTATATATTTCTCTCATGCATTGTATCCCTTATACGGTGGGTCATTCTCAGAATGAGATGTTGCCACTTTTCTCTTATACAATGGGCCATTCTTAGAAAGAGATGTCACCACTTTTCTCTTATACAGTGGGTCATTCTCAAACCAAGATGTCACCACTTTTCCCTTATATAGTGGGTCATTCTCAGAATGAGATTTCATCACGTTTCCCTTATATAGTGGGACAATCTCAGAAAAGATGTTGCCACTTTTCTCTTATACAGTGGAATACTCTCAGAACCAAAGGGTAGCCTCTTAGAGCGAGATGTCACCACTTTCTTGACATTTGTACTATACATCTTATACAAGTTGTAGCACACTCAGGCATAGACTCCTATGAGATACTTCAAACCTCACTTGTACACACACGCACAAGGTTGAGTGGAACTAATGGTGTTCTCACTCTTCCCTTACATGGATCACCTAGACAGAATCTAGGGGCTATCTTTCCATGTCATTTTTTCTCCATGGATCACCTAATTATAGGGGTGAGATGTCCATGGTTCCTTTTGTTCACCTTTCTTCTCATGGATCACCAAAATGTGTATTCATGTTTTCTCTCTTCTTCCTCTCATGAACTCATAGTTTTACTATTGATGGTTCATGGATGATGTCAACTTTTCTCTTTTATGTGATTATTGGTGTTTATGTGATGGCATTTGTCTTTGTATTTAAATTAGTTGTTGAGACATTTGAGTATCAAGGTCTCTTCGACTCGTTGATTTGTGGTCTCGTGTTTTTTTTTTCGTGTTTTATTTTTTGCTTTGTCTTGTTCTTTTTGTCTTTTGTGCTCTTGCATATGTTTGAGTGAGTTAAGGTCCTAAGATTGGGGGCTTTGTTCCTCAAGATTAGTGATGTCTTTTACTCATGGTATTTCTCTGCATCTCTCTCTTTCTTCTACTTTACCAGTAGTATTGGCATAAGCCATACTCCCACTAAAGTGGGGACTAAATGTAGTGTCATAAAATTGCAACCTTTGCAATTTTAACCGCATTTTAGGCCCTCACCATGGTGAAGACATTTCCCTACCCAATTGGGACCCCTTTCTACCCTATTTCTTCAAATTTTTGCCTTTTTTAAACCCTGGTATCATCTCAGGACCCTGTCCAAGCCCCAAAAATGGGTCCATCTGATCCTTGGACCTAAATCTTCTTTCAGGAATTAAATTCCCCCTATGTTGGCCTTTGATTAGAGGATAATTAAGCCTCCAAGGAAAGTATAAAAGGGGGCTTAATTCTCTCATTCAGATAAGAATGATGATAGAGGGGAACAAAAAAGAGGTCTTCATTATCGTCATCAAGTGTTCAAGTGTTCAAGCATTCAAGCATCCATCAAGTCTTCTTCTTCATATATCTTCTTCATTCATCCATTGGAGCAACATTACAACATTTATTTGCAAGCATATGTGTGTGTTAGGGTTTTGTCATGTTACATACCATTTCATGCAACACTTATGATTACATTCAAGAAGCAAAGCAACCATCATCAACAAATTGCATATCTACAAGGTATATATTTCCATTATTTACATTTAAGCATTTGCAATTACTTTCTTTCAAGGTTGATTCCTCAACTGAGGTTTGACTAAGGAAAACCCCTATCCATAACCCTTCTTCCCTTCTTTTTTGTGTGTAGGTTGTAGGTGTGCTGCTATAATTGTAGATTTAGGCTTCATTTGCAAAGGCATAAAAACCCTTTTTGACTCGCGGATTTTTTGGAGGACTAGGTGAAATTTCAACTTGGTCCCAACAAATTTTCTCCAAATTTGCACAACAGGTCCGTATCAATCTAAATACCTCATATCTGAAGTTACAACACGATCCTAAATCGATAGCTCCTTATTTCACCCATTTTGTCTTCATTTTCTGCATAGTCAACAAGTCAACTCTTCTACTTACAAAAGAGGGTTAATTGCAATTAGTATTCAGACCCTTATTCACTCTAGGGTTTAGATCTAGTGAGTTCAACCCCTCTTTTGAATGTAAATTATCTCCCAAGTTAAAATCATCTGAGTGATTTCCTTTCTCTCTCCTAGGTGGGGAATCACTAGGGTTCAATTTTCCACTTTACAAGCCCAAATGAAGGTGAAGTTCTTTTTAGGGGAACCAAAGGAAGGTTGTGTTATTTTTAACTTTGCAAAAAAAAAGTTAAGTGAATTCTTTTTAACCAACTTCAAAATAAAGTAAGTAAAAGAAAGAATTAAATCAACTCCTCTAAAACCTGCAAAAACATTGTCAGACCTGCACTAAAAACTAGTTAGCAACCTGCAAAATCAAAGTGGGCTAGACAAGCCTTAAATTTTGAGATGTGTTATAAAAAAATTTCAGCTTTGTTGTGTATGTGCTACAATAGAGTACAAATGAGCCACTGAACAGTGTAAATGCGTCGCAAAAAAGAGCATATGTGCCACAGAAAAGAACATATGCATCACATAATAGAGTCAAAGCACCACAGAAAAGAGAAAATGTGTCATAACAGTGGGTGTATGTACTAAAACATAGGGTGTATGCACCAAATAATAGAGACAATGCTCTATATCAGTGGATATATGCACTAAAACATATGGTTTATGCACCGCAAAAGAGGATGTATGCGCTAAGATGTGTTCTCAAAAACCTGTCTGCCACCACAGTGGGCACCATAAATGTATGCCAAGAAGTGTGGTACCTGCAAGAGAGACACAAACCACTCAAACACACCAATAAAACATTATATTAGAGATTAGAATAAAAAAAACAAGCTAGTCAATCGAAAACTCTCAAAATTGTCTCATTGTCCTCTATCTCCAAGGATCCCTTAGATTCAAGGTGGCTCTTAGCTTTGAAGAGCACTTGATCTTGGGATGAATACTCAAACAACGAGAGATAGTTCTTCATTTGGAAATTCATGGGATATAAGACATGTGATTACTGATCATATCTCATGGAAGATAAAAAATGGATGAAAAGCAAGATTTTGGCAAGATGCTTGGAAAAAACATTATGCACTAAAAAATCTATTTTAGGCGCAAGATTTTATCTCTGAGACAAAAAAAAATCAAGGGGAATTCATTGTATATTATTTCATGGTTGACGATAAGAAAATTGTGTGGATCCCGCCCTCAGATCTTCCTATCCCCAATTGGATTAGACCAATTTTAGAGGCAACGTTAAAAAGGATAGGAGCATATTCATCTCCGAAGAAGCTGAAAAAATCATATGGTGTGCCTCAAAACTTGGAGAATACACAACAAGCTTAGGATACATGGTTCAAGGGAAGCAACAAGGAAAGAAGGGATGGTTAGACCAAGTATGTTGGCACAATTGTGTGTTCCCCTGAGTAAGTGCATTTTTATGGAAGACTTTGCATGAGTGAGTATTAAGTACGGAAAAATTAAAAAAATATAGGATATCACATCCAAGCATCTATCCATTATGTATGTAGGATGAGGAAACAATGAATCACCTCCTATTCTGGTTTCCATATACCAAGATATGTTGGAACTAGCTCCTTTCTTCCTTTAATTGGTCAACAAATCAAAATGATTCTCTACTAAACATGTTCAATTCTAACAATTGGGTTGGTTGGTAAGGGGTCAAGAATCATAATGGGGAAATTTATGGATTATAGCTCCATCCATGGTTGTTTGACACATAAGGAAGGAGAGGAATAGAAGGATCTTTAATGAGAAGATGTTAATTGTGGAGTAGATCATAAGCAAGTTAAAAGAAAGAATTTGTGAAGTTGCAAATGCGAAAAGATATAAGACGAAGGTCAAATATATTTCAGATTGGGATAAACACATCCAACTCAATTGGAACTTGCTTAAGCCACCTCTCATTAATATCACAAGTAAAGAATGCATTCAGAAGGAGGCAAGATGGATAAAACCAAACAAAGATAGGTATAAACTAAATTTTGACGGAGCAACCAAAGGAAATCCAAAATAGCTAGAATTAGTTGTATCATTTGAGATTGCAAAGGGAGATGTAAGTGTTCATATTATATGGTTCAATTGGAATGGAATATAACAATGGAGAAAATATGATATCATTGGCAAGGGGTTTGAAACTATGTATAGACAAACGAATCCTTGTTGTAAACATTTAGGGAGATTCACAAATAGTGGTAAATTTAATAAATAAAGGAAACTTGCAAAATTGGAAGCTAAAACAAATAATGAATAGTATTATGGATTCTATTAAATCAATGGAGGACTTGTTGATTGATAAAATTGCTTCTATGAAAACAGCCTTATGGGAAACTCAGTGATGGGGGACCTGCACGTGCTAACTGAGTGACCTCCATGATTTTAGAAGTCAACTCTTCATATATGGGGGGGAGAAACGGGAAAGAAAAAGAACTCAAAGGAAACTATTCTATAGCGATGCATTGAAGATGATTTTACAATACTATAAGCACAAAGAAAACTTCACATACGTGCAACTCTAAGGCCCATTCAACAAATTACATGCCCAGGAGATCAAGATTGAAAAATAAACAACCGTTCATTCAACATACAGAAATAAATGCCATTCATCCACTAGATAACAAGTTCAATAGACATAGTTCAATCTGCAGAGTTTTACACCATATATTACTAAAGTTGTACCAAATTACAAAATGCACAGAAAATATCCTTACAAACTGAAATATAGTAATCATAAAGGCCAGAGACACAATTTGATTATCACAGTTTCAGAGGCACAAGCAAAAATTTAAGGCATAATTCTACAACAATTATCTATATTCCTTCTTAAAATTTTGAACCCCTACAAGAGTAAAAAGAAACCCTTATATAGATGAGGACCAATGGCCTAGCAAAGAAAATAGAGAGGAAACCCATATGCATCATTGGCAACACCGTTAACAACTACTAAACAACCTGATGAGAGGTTGGATTAAGATAGCTTCAGCCTCTAGCACAACTGTCACCAAATATTCTAACAACATATCAAAAGAAAGAATTTTCAATTGATATTCAATGACATGTTGTTGGTTACAAATGCTCCACTATCTTTAAAACCAAAACAAGTTCACCAATTAGTTGCTTGAAATGCAATGTGACAATAGGAGGGAGTTCCCTGGGGACGAAACAAAAATGCATAAGATGCCTTGCGAGGATCTACCACATAGCACGAATGCCAACACCTTTTAGAGATGTGGGCCCACCAATAGAGAGTGAAAAAGTAACCTGCCACGTGTTGGCGTCTCTTAGCTTCTTGGCAACAAGAAAAAAGAAAATCGAACAATGCGAGCCGTGCTACCATGTGGAATATGTGAGGAAGAAAAATAAAGAACTTCGAACTTCGGTTGGGATAAAAATAAAATTAACTCCCCGAAATGGGCACAGTGGACAAAAGTCTACATTTCTTGATGACCTCTGGGAAAATCTCACCTACGGGATGCCGATACCCAAAATATTTGGTTTCGCATACTAGACCTATGCCTCTAACTTGAAAATCTTGTCGAAAAGTTGTTGCAGTGGAGACTGATTTTCCTCGGAAGGGATAGCTTGAGCTTTGAGAGCCTGGAAAATTTGATCCATCTCATTGACATCTTTGAAGGGAACCTTTTTTGGTTCTTTGTAGGCCAATTCAAGCACAATAAGGAGCTTAGCCAAAGGATGAAATGAGGCCTTGAACTCGTCTACTTCATGGGAATCACTCAATGCTTGGAGGGGTGATTGATATTGTTACTTCTGCACTATTGAGCTTGAGAGTTGCTCAGCTCCCATGAATGGGTCATCTGGAAGAAAAGGGGAGGGTAGGTCTAGCTTGATGAAATATTCAAGGTGCTCTATAACAAGGCTAATGGAGTCTTTTAAAATCGATAGACTTGAAGAAGCTTGTTTGGCCATTTTGCTACAATTGATGAAACAATTAGTCTTTTGAATTATTTCTTCAAAATTTGTGACTTCCACTACTATTAACTCCTAGGAAGAGTTGGCATAAAGCCAATCAACCAACTTTTGAGCCTCAGAGATTTTAGGGGCCAATACCTGCATGACGTGCTCAATGATAGGATCAACCTTAGCTTGCAAACTTTGAGAAACAACGAAGAACCATAAAGTTGGTTCTGGGAAGGCAACAAACTGCTTTATCTTTTCCTAATATGCGTTATGAAGCCTCTGCACTAGATAAATGAAATCCATGGGGGAGTAGGATGAAAACTTGATGATTTTGAAAGTAACTCTATCTCAGCCTCTCTAGATTCTAACCACTCATGCATTTCTTTCAAATCATGTTCTTACCATGCTACTTGGTGTTGCAATGCTATTTTTCTAGTATGCTTACCCAGAACCTCTTCCTACAGTCGCTTGCCTATTTCTTGTTGATTTGCGATTGTCGCTTGGGATTCATGAAGCTCTTGACTAGCTTGGGCTTGCAAAGTTTGGAAGTCACCCAGAGCCTTATCTTTTGTTGCTTTTTTCTTTGCAAGAAGGTTTTGGATGCTGACCAATTCTTGATGTTGCTTTTCTTTCTTTGCAATAGCTTCTAGCAATTGAGCTTGTATTTGAGCTGCATCAGAAGAAGCGGCTTGCATACGCAATAACTCCTGTGTTTTATCATGTAATTCTTGTAATATTGCATCCTTAATAGTCTTCTCTGCTCGTAATTGGCCCTTTAAGATTTTTAATGTATTTTGGAGTTTATCTCTCTCACCCTTTTCTTGAAGTATTGCAGACTATAGGCGAGTCACCTCTGATTCTCTAGCATTCCCTTCCTTCATCAATTGCTCATTTGTAGTTTTTAATCTTTTTATCTCAACCATGAGCTTATCCAAGAGACAGGTACACTTTAGATAATCTGAAGACACCACCTTTTGCGATTCTTCCAGGATTTCTACCATGTCTTGCGGTCGGGCTCTGCTTAGATCAATGCTAATGGCCTGCATAGAATAGTCTTCCGACTATATTTGATTGGCTAGTTTGACAACATTTGGTGTCATGGCTACGAACACTAAATTCTGATGATATTCCTTGAAAATAGTTTGAGTACAAGGCTCCCCGAGCTTCTAAGAAACTTTAACCTTCCTCTGATGTGCCCTCTGAGCGTGCATGAGCTTGGCTAAATCCGCATACTGATAGAAATCTAATGGGGAAGCAATCATTTGTCCTATAAAAGGAGCTACTACAAGTGGGACAAAAGGGACGAGAGTCACACTAGCTTGCAATTGGGTTGGAGCTATCAAAGAGAGTGCAGTTGGGGAAAAGGGGGGGATCCCAAGGAAAATACTGGTAGGTGAAGAGAACAACGATCCAACACTTGATGAGGCAACCAGCTGAAAAAATTGCAATTCCGAGGACACACGAAGAAAAAGATATCTTGGTTAGTTGGCTTGGGGTTTGAAGAGAGTGGGTCATGCTAACTGAGTTGTCGAAGGTGCTAACGCTAGGTGAGGAAAATACAAATGGGCTAGCAGAGACGGAAATTGATTATTTTTGCACAGAAAGTGCAGAAGATGTGACTCTCATGATTACTTAGCGCAGTAGCAGGGCTGACAGAGGATGATGTTGACACAAAAAATAGAGATTGAGAAGAAAGAAGAGGGGCAAAAAAATGTACCTGTTGGGAGTATTTAAAACTGAGTCAAGTTTATAGGCCTATTTCAAAGTTTTGCTCAGTATGTCAGAAAGGCACCTAAATAAGTCAGTTTGAATGGCCTAGATTGCGAGAGGGTAAATGGAGCCGATTGATTTTCAGAGGGTAAGGCTCGGGATTCATGTCCCACACCTTTCATTTGGCCTATTCAGTGATGTGCAACTTTCAGAATTCAATTTGGATAAGTTTATGAGGTACCCAGTTTGAGGGGTGAGCTGGAAGTGCATTTTAGGCACAAATGCATATTTTATTGAGTAGCCTACTTTGAGCGATTATATCTTTTGCCCTGTTGATTTTAATGAAGAAATTAAAATTGGATTCAATTCTATGCATAAATGTGAGTCAGCCTACAAAATTTCAAGTCCTAACGAATCCGTTTGCTCCATTTTCATAGCCAAATCCGTTTGTAGTTTGTGAGGTTTGCACAAGTGTAAAAATGTCCCGGTGAATGTCATGTCAGAATGTTTGTTCCGGGCTAATGTTGGTATAAATGGTGAGCTACGTTTCAAATTTCAATCCTTTATCAATCCATTTGATCGGTTTTCAAAAGGATTCATTTTGCCATCAAATTCAGTTATCCGCACTTCCAGTGTTATATCAGTTAATGTAGCCATTTTTGTGAGCACACTGTTTGCATCCTGTCAGTCTGGTGATCGAACTGAGAATTCAAAGATTTAATATGTACTTAAAGGTACCTGTGTTCCAAATTTGAGGGCCTACGGAGGTCGTTTGATATTTTTGAGAAAGGCATCATGTGTTGCCAGAACATTGACTTCATCAGGTCCGCAGTGTCGACAAAGCCAGTTGGCCGTTTTCGGAAATTAATATCTCTTCACTCGGGACTCGTCTTGAGAAACCGTTTGGTAGAAGTCATCCTTGTATATCAAAGTACATGTTTGTCAGATGGCGAGCTCCAGAAAGGTGTTTTGATAGGTTTGAAAATTACGTCTTCGCGATTAAATGCGAAAATTGTGGCGTAATTGCCTGAAGGTTGTAAAATGCGGATTAATGATCCGAAAATGATGCTGATCATTTCCAGAGGTATGTTTGAGGTTAGTGAAGCATTCCAGAGGCCAGTAGCTTGAAAACAAAAATTTTTTTAGTCGGACCCACTTTGGGGCCCGACTTGGCTCATGCCTGTGCTTTAATTTTAATGGTGAAATGTTCTTTTTCCTGGCAATATATGCGTCTCCATGACAGTTTGATTGTAATTCGCCAGTAGGATGGTGAGAGGCGACTTCAGTGTTGCCTATGAATTGATGGACATATATTCGAAATGAAAATGTATAAGCCATTAAAACTCTCAGCAAATCCAATTGATGGATTAGAACCTTCAGCAAAGTAGTAAATGGGTAAGATAGCGAACAACAAATGCAATTAAATTGCAATGTCCTCCCTGTTGTTTGTGGTGGTTGAGTGGAGTTTAAAAAATCTTCAAACAAATGCCAAAGTTCTCTACAGGCAATTGGGATGTAAATGGCTGTAGAAACATTCCAAGCAAATTTTATTGACAGGTTTAATGCCAGCATCTCCCTCTCCATGGTCATTTAAGAGGCCAAAGAAATTTGTAAAACAAATGAACTTCGTAGGTAAATCCTCCCTGCACCATGTTGAAAAGGCATTAGCAACTTTCAAACAAATTAAATGGGATGTGTGGCTGCAGACTGAGGGAAGACTTCATAAACTCTAAAGCAATTGTGAGGGGTCATGTGGGCCATGAGACCTCCAGCAAATGAAATGGAAGGTGCATAATCAAATAGCACAACCTTGCTAGCATCGTTGCCATGAGATGGAAATGATGGAAGAAAGTCTTTGCAACTTCCTTTGGCTGGCATAATTCCCCTTGCATGGATGGTGAAGGGGCAGCGTTTTAAACCTTAGGCAATACAAACTTCTCAGCTGTGCAATTCATAGGCTCCCAGCTAAATCTCCTTCCCTTGCATGGCTAATAAGAGAGATGTTTAAATTAAAGTTTCAACAAATACAATAAATGGCAGATTCAAAGTTTCCTCCTGCTGTGTGTGGCAAATTGAAAACATTCTGAAAGCTTCAACCAATGCCATTAACAAATGTTCACACCTCTGCGTGGTTTTTGAGCAGCAGTGTTAATTTTAAAGGAAATGCAGTCTGCGTGGATGGGGAGAGGGGCAGCGTTGAAGTCTTCTACTAAATGCAAGTAGTAGTCATACTCCTAGCTCTCTTGCATGGATCCTCTGTGTTGAAAGGGAGGCATGCAGCAGCATTATAAAGTCCAACAAAATGCAATCTAAAAACTCACGACTCTTCCAATGCATTTCCTTACACGTAACATGGTGGAAAAGGTATTTTGTCAAGAAGTCTTCAAGCAAATGTAAAGAAATTGCCATTAAAGTCTCAGAAAAGAGCTCCAGAAGTGCAGCTACAGGCAAATCACTTTATCCCACATTGGCTGGGAAGTGTAACTTTTTGGTATTTAAATATAAGACTCCACCATACTATAATGTCTAAGCCATAAAGGCTTTTGACACAAGGTGCCTATGGGTGCCCAAGGTGGGCCCACACACGAGCACGCTTCTCGAGGCGATGGAGGATTTGATTGGACGAAGACCAAGTGGACCCCACACAGGCACGCTTCTCGAGGCAAACAGGCAAAATTTTGTAGACGAAGGCCAGGTTAACGAGCGAGCAAGTTCGAGAGAGATCAACGGCTCGCGCTATTTCGTGAAGGGAGATGCACATAGTTTAAATCCCACGAAATAGCGAAAGTGAACGAGAGTCGTCCACGTGTCGTGATAGGTGGCAGTCCAGCAGGCGAGTCCCGGTGAGGTGGCGATGACGTGGCATACAAGCAAGCAGCCCAGTGGCGATGACGTGGCCGACAAGTGGCAAAAGATGAGGTTTCATCCCAGGTGGTGCCCAGTAGACCCCATCAGCCAATCAGAGCCCGCCATGTGGCAAGGCGTCAGAGCACATATGGAGGCAAAAATCAAATTTTAAATGAATAAATAATATAGTTCAAACTATATTGAAATTCGAAATATTTAAATGATGGATCCATGATGAGAATTAATTCGCCCAGGGTCTAAATTTTGGCCAAAATATAAAGTATTATATATCACCGGAAAGCTCTCGGAGTGAGGAATCCAACTATGAGGTTAATTTTTAAAAATGTGAGATATTTTGAAGCCAGTTTCCACAGGAACAAAATTCAGTTAGAGAGGAGACACTTGGCAATTCAGTTGCAGATTTGATTTGGTTCCCTCTCCCTTTTATTCCCAGTTCTTCTTAGTTGTAGGGGTTCCAGTTTTTGAGAGATTTGCTCCAAGGGAGAAATCCAAAATTGCAGGTTCCAGTGATGGCATCCTTTTATCAATGCAAATGATAGTGTGTTCGTCTATGTTTTTAGTGTTGTCTTTACTGTAGGTTTAGTTTCAGTTTGCAGGTTCACACATATGCAAAGCATGTGTGAGTTTCCATGAAATTGTCTCCAAGATGTACTCAGATTCATATAATTTCATATTATCAAGGATAATTTGAGTTGTCTCTTTTAGATTCCTCTAAGAGTGTAATGTTGTCTTTTGGGTATTCTTCAAGGAAGGATTTAAATCCTAAAACCCAGCATTAATGATTTTGAATGCATATTGGATATCTACATATAAGTATGGTTTTGTGACAGAACAGAGGATTGTATTAATGTAAGGCATTGATACTTGAAAATTTAATGTTGAAAAGAACTTGCATCTGAGATTTCTCATCCAGTTTTATGCATGACTCTGTGGCCTGGATAAGGCACTGGTCTCTTGTAATATTGAAAGGTTGTCAGAACACCATTTAAAAATCCAAAATCAGAATATCTTTTTATATTTTATGTTATGTGGAAGTGTCCCTCCATCTCATGATTCAAAATGTTGAGTTGCAAGTGTGGATCTAGCCCATCTGCAGTTATCTCTTAGTTTTTGAACCTTTTGAGATCCATCTGCTTTTGATTGATGCAGTCTTGTGTGTAATAGGTCTGATTAAATGTGTCAAAGGTATACCCGCCTAGGTTTTGCAGAGCCTAAAGAGTAGAAGGATTCATATCCTTGTCATGTTGTCCAAGCCTTGAGATGTTTCATTGATTGAGATTGGCTATCTCATAGATAGATTTGCAGGTATACTTGGGTTATCACTTTTGGTGAACAACAGTACCTATGTTGGAGAGGTTGTTGATGCAAGTGAGGCTTGCACTGATATAGGGGCCTGAGTCTGCAAACTCTTTGGGTTGTTAGAAGTGGTCTTCTATTTCTTCTGAGAGGCTGTGACTTCTTCTAGGGAATCCTACTACTTTGGGGCTAGACTTGGTCGCTTTCTCAAAGTTTGAGACCTAGTCCTTACGACCAAAATCTATATATAGTGAAAAATGGTATCTAGTACAGGACCAGGGGCAATGATTTTGACCTACTTCCCTTTCCCTCCAGATGCCTCAACCACTTTTGCAAAATCTCCTTCGTTAGTGGTTCCCAAAGGGGGATCATAATCCTCATCTTTGTCGTTGTTATATTTCTACCACTCTCACTCAAAATCATTATCACTAGAAAGATTTCCTAATCCCATTTTGTTCTCTTTCATATCCTCCCTATATCTCCAAAAAGGCCTGCCTCTTATCTTCCAGCCAGTTGTCCTCTTGCATCTTTCTATATAAATGGAGTGGTAATTTCTTGGTCAGGTCGTACTTTCCTTCCAAACGGTAGAACGATAACTAGGGCGATCTTTCCTCCTTGGGAATGAGATGCAGATTCACATATATTGTTGGGTTGTCTTCTTGTGGGTTTCACTATGAATCCCAAACAAGGTTGCACAAAATATGCACTATTGGGTTTTTCCTTGAGGCTAGACATCCGTCTGGGTTAGAATTTCATTTATCATCAATAACCACCAAGCCTAGCTGAACCATCTTTGAAGTGAGTACACTTTCTGCTTCGAGTATTTTGACAATAACAATGGGTCCAATTATCACATTATCTTAAAAAATTTCCAACCCCATGCTTTCCTCACCCTATGTGTCGTTCAATAATGACCAGCTACATGAACATTTCTAGAGCCAAAGTGTAGTCTAGGATGCATTGCAAGAGGCAAAAAGTTTCTTCAATAAACCCATGAGTCTTGATGAAAGAAAAATCCAACCCAAATACCAATCACATGGGAGAAAATTGGATGTCATCCAAGCGATTTGTGTTTCTCAAATGCATGTGATTGAATCTGTATCTATCTTTCTCAAATCCCACATTGCAAGGGCCAAGAAGGCATCCAAAAATGCATAAGCGTCGTGTGTGGAAAACAACAAGAGGGACCACACTGTTATCAGATTATTTTTGTTCCTATGTTCATACATTTTGAGCTCCATGGATTCTTTAAAGAATTCAGGGTTCTAATGCAGAAACATGTAGATGAGAAAAGAGGTGTACCTGAACTTGTGATGACTCTTGAAGGTCAGGAGTTGCTCCACCATCTATGTACTAAGACATCCATAAAGTCAAAATGGAAAACCTTCTTCTATTTGCAGAATTTGAATAGGAAATCCATTTGAAATGGATAAATATTTTGATCATCATCTAGGCCAAAAATGTACACCAGCATAGATGCAGCATCTTTCACATCTTGATGTTTGAAAGCGCCATAAGCTATTGGGAATTGAGGAATCTCGGTGGTGGCTGGATCTCTCTGCATCAAGTCATCACAAAAACTAACAACAATGTCTCTATTCTTCCAATAACCCTTTGAGCTCTTTTTCTTAAAAATCATTGTATTATTGTCTGTCTACTCCAACAATAATAATAATAACTCTAATTGAAGTCTAAACCCAAAGTTTAAACATTCATCTGGTAAAGTTACTATTTTCATGGCTAGTGCTCATTTAGTTATCAACCCAGGAACGTAGTACTTGAAATGGGTCTGCACTATATATGCACTAAGTTCCTTCAATGGCTATTCTGCATTACTGCAACAACTAACATTATGCAAAAAAGAAAGGCAAGAATGGAAATTTTGAAAGGCTACAGGAAAAACTTATAAAAGCAATGTTGGAAAGATTTAATATAGATAACAGAAATTACTCTATTCTGGCTTGGCTGCAGGAATAGTCAGTGGATCTGTTTCTAGTGGTTGTAGGAACAGTCAAAGCAAGAACTTCTACTGCAACTAAAGAAAAACTAATTTCAATGAGCACACACAGGATCACTCACCAAGCGAGCCCCCTTGGATGAGTGATATCAAGATTCTAGAAAACTACCTTTAATGAATCAGAACAACATAATTTGTATTCATTGCTTCTTGAAATTGATTACATGTTTTGAAAAGAAACTTAAGAATGCTTATAAAAATCCTCTGCTCTATTCCTTTCTCTTCTGTCTAACCTCCAAGAAAAAGGAAGAGCTTATTAATAAAGAGAAGATCAACTATAATAGACAACACAAATCACGCCCAGAAGAAGAGGCAGATGATTGACTGATAAAGAAGATAACTAGAGCTTGGCTGCAGGAAACGTGGATCTAAACCAAACCACAGTCTTTGTATGTCATGGTGGTGTTTTGCAAATTCAGTGCCTACTAAAGTTAGACTTTAGTAGTGTTGCTTGGCTACTCCGCCTATGTCGTACCTTGTGCTCGCTTAGCTCCTCTTCAGTTATCTCTTACGTGATCTTTCCTTCTTTAGGCGCGAAAGGAGAATATCCACCGCGGCATCATTTATTACCTGCACTACAACAAAAACAACATACAAGGACATACATATGCATTTTATTTAATTAACACATCTATTAATTCACATATGATATTACCCTAAATAATCCGCATAGCAATTGGAACAAATCACATGGCTGTAGGAATAAATGGCATGGCTGCAGGAATAGACCGACAAAGTTCAAACATGATTTCGTAAGTTCAAGTTTAACACATAGAATACATATAGTCAATTTGCAATACATCACTACTACTATACAAACCAAAATATGTCAAAAACCTAAGAGTTTTGATGATAAAAACATGACAAAGTCTCAACTTATCATGCCCCCCAACTTTAAGAGCTTGTTGATCCTACAACAAAAGGAAAATTTTTTACTCTTGCAGTAACTCTCAAATCACCAATGGTGCCCTGACCTGTCCCCCCTGAAGCCAAGTTCTAATAAAATCCTTTCATTTTTTCCAGCCTGGACCATCTAGCTGATTCTTCTGTGATTGCATCATAATTCTGTTCCGTAGGCTGACATGCCAAAAGCGGCCACATAAGGATTGGGGGCTGAAAGATCAATGGTAGCCAATTGTTGCCTTTCTCCCTGCCTAACTGTATATATCTGGGGGCTCTTTGCATGGCTGCTTGAAAATTTTGTAGTGAATAAGGTTCTCCTTGCTTTAACTATTCTGGTAAATTATTTCAGCACTGAGTTAACCCTTCTATTGCAGTTGTCCTGTCAGTCTAAACCAAATGCTCATATGTCTAATAGATTTCTTCTCTCATTGGAAGAAATAATTTTCTAACATCATCTCTTACCTGTAATTTCTGCCACTTATAATAAAGAACTCTTGGTGCTTTTGATTCTCTCATTAATGATAATGGATAGTCAAACCCTAATTTTTCATATCCCTTGGCTTGTGCCCCCATGATGATCTCATTTTGGATCCATGACATTAAAGCTTTGATATGGATATCCCCAATATACAATAAAGGGTTCCACTCACTGTCTGAGGGTACAACATAGTTATGTAAGTACAATTCACATAGCAAATTCTTCACAGTTGGTGGAGAGGTTTGGTTAGCATAAAAGAATTATTTAGGTGTTTCTAAGGAGGGGCTAAGATCCCTAATAATGCGGTTCAGTTTGAAGTTCAAATACCGCTCCTTCAAGTGCACTACATAAACCCTTGGAGCTGACCTACACTGCATCAACTCAGGAACCATACCCACAATTATTTCTACCTTAGCCTCTCATTTCTCAATTCTGTTATCTCTCTTTTCAATTTCTTTTTGTTGTTTATCAATAATCCCTTGCAATCCAGCCCTCTCTATTTCCCATTGTCTATAAAATGTTAAAGCAATAGATAAAATACTTAGGGATGAAGGAGGTCTAATAGGGGCTACCTTAGACCGTGGGATTTCCTCAATAAACTCCTCAACCTATGCTGGCATCTCTCCAATATTTTCCTTAGGTTGTTGTAGAATATCTCCAACAGTCTCTTCAAACTACTTAGGAATGTCTCCAACAATTTCTTCAGACTGCTAAGAAATATTTCCAACAGTTTCTTCAAGTTGTTATACCACAAAAGCAATATTTTCTAGTCTATCCTCATCAACTTTTACTTGGATTTCATCATCCGCAGGGCTTCCTTCTTCTTGAATTTCAATATCTACAAGGCTTCCTTCTTTTGAAGTTTCCACTATAATAACCTCTACCGGATTACCCTCAGGATGAGCCTTATGTGTCTTACTACGTGTTCTTCTCACATAAACCTTTAAGTGGCTGCAAGAGTTGCTTCAGTTGCTACAGGATTTTTTTCTTTTTGTCCTATGCCTCTTGGCTGCAAGAGGAATCTGAGTTACCTGCGACTGGGCCATGGGTTCTTCATCTATTTCATCCCTTTCCAACTCCTTCCCTTTTCTTCGAGGAACTGATGAATCTCTTTGAAGATAAGTAGAGGATTGTTCCACATTTGCCTCCATCGTCTCTTCCTCCATAATAACTGTGGCTCCTCCAGCAACAAGTAAATCCTCGTCTTCAGCAACTACAAGGGAAGAGGGTTCCACAACACTTTCTTCTTCAACCGATGGATTCTCTGCAATAGGGGCATCTTCAACCCTAAACTACAGTATATCCTCAAATATGCCCCATTCCATTTGTGAAACGTCTCTCAGGGACCGTTGTACAAGAATCTTAACCAATCCATGATGGCTAACAGAATGATTTCCATTTTTTTGTGTCTCCTTAGTGCTTGTAAAAATAAGGTGGTATAAGAAATTAGGAACATTCACTCACCGGCCATGCCATAGATGACTTAGTAATTTAAAATGAGGTGAATGCAGATTTGAATATCGCCCCTCACATGTAATGTATTTCATAATATACAAAGCTACCTGAGGCCACTCTGCTACCAAAGAAACCGTTCTAGTTCCTTGTTTGTCCACCATTAGGGGTCCATCCATTGGAATTGTGAACTCTGCCCTGGCACTCCTTGCATCTTTTGATTCTGGAAATAGTTCTCCTTCTTCGCTGCTCCATAGCAATAACCCTCAAGCCTTTAACTGTAGCTTCTCCTTCATTAAAGGAATGCATAAATTCTGAAGCAATTTCTTTGTTATAATCTCTGATTTTCAAGAAGTAATCCAGCCAGTCGTGGTGTCTAAAATAATGCTCACAAAGAGCATCCTACAGCAACACTTCATGAACCGTTGGCTCATGGCGAATTGGATCACCACCAATCTCTTACTTTGCTATTTTTTACTCTGCAGCTGAGAAACAGAAGACCAGAATATCTGACAGACTTGCTAAATTGAAATTCCCATACATATCTCAATTCTGGCGGAAGAATTTATTATTCCCTTGCATGAAATAATAGCATGATAAGCAATGATGGAAATAAATCAATTCAGAGTACCAAAAAGGACGGATAATCAATCACTTTGGAAAATGAACCATAAAGCACCCCCCCCCCCCAACTTAACCTAGCACGTGTCCACATAAGCTGACAAGATTTTGGGGGGTGGAGAAGATTTAAAAAGGATATAATCATAATGAACTAATAAATGCATAGTTAAAACAAAACACAATATACACATACCTACAGTTGTACGAAAAATGATGGCAAAATGAAGTGAAATGACAGGTAAGAATGTGGGATGGAATGACATGGATGGAATTTTATTTACGAAGAAGAATATTCCCATAAGATATGAAAATATTTTATTATGAAGTGGTAAACATGTTCACTGCAGAGGTTGCAAGAACTTTACCTTTATTACCTTGCTCAACTGCAACAGGAAGCTGATGAGTTGTTGCGGGATCATTATCAGTTGCTGCAGGAACCTTTGTTTCATCATGTCGAGCAAATTGTTGCAGGAACTCTTATTTAGTGGATGGCTTATGATATAGACATAGTTGGTGACCATTTACTAAGAGTTTGAATCGAACAGGATCAATTGTGGACAAACGAACAGCTCCATTCTGGAAAACTTCTTCTATCTCATACGGACCTAACCACCTGGTTTGAAGTTTTCCCATAGCATCTTTATATCTGGAATCATATAGTAGTTCCCAGTCACTAGCTTTTAATTTCTTGTCCTTGTTATATTTATCATACCACTTTGCTCTTTGATTTTGAATCAATTATGTCTGTTGAACAACTATTTTCCTCCATTCATCTAGAGCATTTAATTGTTGAATGTGTTCTTTCTATGCTTCAGATAATGTCATATTTAATTGCAAAGTTGTCCTCAGAGTTTTATGCTCAAATTCAATAGGCATCATTGTTGTTTTTCCATAAACCATCTCAAAAGGTGTAAAACCAATTGGTGTCTTCAAAGTTGTCCTATATGCCCAAATTGCTTCTGAAAGCCTATGAGACCAGTCCTTTTTTATGAACAGATACTGTTTTTGTAAGAATAGCCTCAAGCTCTATATTGTAACTTCTACTTATCCATTAGCTTGTGGATTATATGGAGTAGATTTTCTATGCCTTATATTGTATTCATTGACCAAAGTTGTTATCAATGTTGAAGTAAATTGAGGTCCCTGGTCTGAGACAATTTCCCTGGGTACTCCATATCTTGTAAATATCTCTTCATAAAGAAACTCGGCTACCTTATTATCTCTTGTATGTGTCATGGCATGAGCTTCTACCCATTTTGTTACATAGTCTGTACATACCAAAATATAAGATGTGCCATTATAAGGTGGATCAATTGGGCCAACAAAATCTAATCCCCACTTATCAAATGGTGCAACTGATATTTGTGGATATAGTGGCATCTCATCAGATTTTGTAGGTCTTCCCATTCACTGACATCTATCACATTTCCGTGTGTACTGTGTTGCATCCTTATGTAATGTGGACCAATAGTATCCTGTATTGAGTATTTTCAGTGGTGTTCTTTTGGCAGCAAAATGGCCTCCACATGGCTCATCATGACATGCATGCAGGATGTCATGCTTTTCATCTTCCCTAACACATCTTCTCATGACTTGGTTAGGTCCAATGTAAAATAGACAATCATCAATCCATGAGAAGTTAAAACTTTTTTCAACTAGCAACCTTCTTTCCTTGGGAGAGAAATAATTTGGCATCTTAGCAGCAGCTAAATAGCTAGCAATATCAGCATACCAAGGAGTGTGAACTTGAATGAGAAACAAATGTTCATTTGGAAAAAATGTCATCTATCACTATAGAATCTTCTTATAATTGAAGTCTTGGAAGATAATCTCCAACCACATTAGACTTCCTTGGTTTATCAACAACTGTGATATCAAATTCATGCATCAACAATAACCAATGAGCTAATCTACCAGTAATTGATGGCTTATTCATGAGATATCTAATTGCAGTATGATCTGTATGCACAAATATGGGATATCCTATTATATAATGTCTAAATTTGTTAAGTGCATATATGACCTATAGCATTTCCTTTTCAGTGACTGTGTAATTCAACTCGAGTCCCTGTAAGTTCTTGCTAATATAATATATTGCATTTTCCAATTTGTCAATTTTCTATCCTAACATTTCTCCTATTGCATAATCAGATGCATCTGTATGGATTTGGAATGGTAGAGACCAATTTGGGCCTTTAAGAACTGATTCTTGAGTCAAAGCATGCTTAAGCTTTAAGAAAGATTCATTGCATGTTGGGGTCCATTTAAATTCCATATCTTTAGTAAGCAGTGAATATAAGGGAGTTACAATTTTACTGAAATCTTTGATAAACCATCTGTAGCATCCGGCATGACCAAGAAAACTTCTTACATCTTTTTGCTTCACAGGGTCATTGATATGCTGAATGACCTCATTTTTTGTTGGATCCACCTGGATGCCTTCTATAGAGATATAATGACCAAGGACTATTCCTTCTTCCATCATGATGAAACATTTCTCACTATTTAATGACAAATTGTAGTCTTCACATCGCTGTAAAACTTTTTTTAGATTACCCAGTGCTTGCTCAAATTCAGAACCATAAGTTGTAAAGTCATCCATATAAATTTCCATAATGTCTTTAGAAATATCAGAAAAGATATTGATCACTGCTCTTTGAAAAGTGGTTGGAGCATTACACAACCCAAAAGGAAGAACAAAATATGCATACGTGCCCCATGGACAAGTAAATGTTGTCTTTTCTTGATCCTCGGGAGCTATCTGGATCTGATTGTAGCCACTGAATCCATCAAGGAATGAAAAATATATTTTACCAGCTAGAGAATCCAATACCTGATCCACAAATGGTAATGGAAAATGATCTTTTCTTGTTGCTAAGTTTAGAGCTCTATAATCAACACATACCCTCCATTTTCCTCCTTTTTTAGGGACTATGACCAGAGGTGATACCCACTAGCTGTCAGAGATAGGATAGATAAACACAACTTTTAATAACTTTTGTAATTCTTCTTTAACTATCTCTTTCAAGGCAGGATTGATTCTTCTTTGAGGCTGTCTGAGTGGGCAACACTCTTCCTTTATATAAATACAGTGGGTGCAAACTGCTAGATCTACCCCATGGATATCCTTGTAATCCCATGCAAAAGCATTTTTATGAAGTTTCAGCAAGTCCACAAGGGCCTCTTTTTGAGTATCTGATAGATCTATATTGATATTCAAACATTTATTCAACTCCACTTCTATCTTAATAGTAAGATCAATCTAGTTCATCTTAGAAAAATGAGAAGAAGATAATTCCTATAGCAATAAAGTATGCAGTATATAAGTGGTTGCAGGAAAGTCCAAACCTGCAACATTTAGAACCAATTCCTGCAATTCTTGCTCTTCTATTAATTCATTTATCAGAATTTTATAAATAATTGATTTCTCATTATGTAATTGCATGAATGGCTCTCTATTAATCATCATAAGATGATTAATAGAGTCAACTTCCTCAGATTCTTCTCCCAAAATAGGCCAAATGGCTTGTTGTTGTTCAAGTTGGGGTCGTGCTAGAGAATACAAGGCTAATATTTTTGTAGAACTCCCATCTAAAATAGTCATATCCCCTGATCTACATCCAATATATGCATCAGTTGTGGCAAGCCAAGGTCTACCCAAAATCACCGGATATCCTCCCAATGTTGCTTTTGGAGATAAAATCATAAAGTCTGCAAGATATTCCCAAGAATCCAAAATAACTACTACATCTTCAATGATACCATCAGGTCTCACTGTAGAGCTATCAACAAGTTGTAGAATTGTGGGTGTAGGCCTTAAACTATTGATCTCAAGTTGTTTCATTACTTCCCTTGTCATTACATTAATGGTTGTCCCTAAATCAATAAAAATATTTTTATTTGACTACCATTAATGACTATAGTCACAACAGGACTACTTGGATCAGAATACTTTGGAATGGCAATTTTGCCTAACATAATATATGTCAGTTGACCCATAACATGCACTGTTTGTAGATCCTTTTTCTTCTTGCCAAGCTTTTTTAATAATTAATCCAATAAAGTTACTATTTTCATGGCTAGTGCTCATTTAGTTATCAACCCAGGGATGTAGTACTTGAGATGGGTTCACACTATATATGCATTAAGTTCCTTCAATGACTATTCTGCATTATTGCAACAACTAACATTATGCAAAAAGGAAAGGCAAGAATGGAAATTTTGAAAGGCTACAGGAAAAACTTATAAAAATAATGTTGGAAAGATTTAATATAGATAACAGAAATTACTCTATTCTGGCTTGGCTGCGGGAATAGTCAGTGGATCTGTTTCTAGTGGTTGTAGGAACAGTCAAAGCAAGAACTTCTACTGCAACTAAAGAAAAACTAATTTCAATGAGCACACACAGGATCACTCACCAAGTGGGGCCCCTTGGATGAGTGATATCAAGCTTCCAGAAAACTACCTTTAACGGATCTAAACAACATAATTTTTATTCATTGCTTCTTGAAAGTGATTACATATTTTGAAAAGAAACTTAAGAATGCTTATTAAAAATCCTCTGCTCTATTCCTTTCTATTCTGTCTAACCTCCAAGAAAAAGGAAGAGCTTATTAATAAAGAGAAGATCAACTATAATAGACAACACAAATCACGCCTAGAAGAAGAGGCAGATAATTGAATGATAAAGAAGATAACTAGAGCTTGGTTGCAGGAAATGTGGATCTAAACCGAACCACAGTCTTTGCATGTCATGGCAGTGTTTTGCAAATTTAATGCCCACTAAAGTTAGACTTCAGTAGTGTTTCTTGTCTTCTTTGCCTATGCCGTACCTTGCGCTCACTCAACTCCTCTTCAGTCTGATCTTCAATTATCTCTTACGTGATCTTTCCTTCTTCATGCGCAAAAGGAGAATATCCACCGCAACATCATTTATTACCTGCACTACAACAAAAACAACATACATGCGCATTTTATTTAATTAACATATCTATTTATTCACATATGATATTACCCTAAATAATCTGCATAGCAACGGGAACAAATCATATGGCTGCAGGAATAAATGGCATGGTTGTAGGAATAAACCGACAAAGTTCAAACATGATTTCATAAGTTCAGGTTTAACACATGGAATACATATAGTCAATTTACAATACATCACTACTACTATGCAAACCAAAAGATGTCAAAAACCTAAGAGTTTTGATGATAAAAACATGACAAAGTCTCAACTTATCACTGTCAATCTGGGTAATACATAGCATATCTTTGATGGGTTCAACACTTATCACTACCTTTAGTTGCTCTCCTTCAATTATAGGTGGTTCTAGGGTAAATTTATCAGCGCACTCATTAATGAAATTAGGGCAATGATGTACCATAGGAACCATGTACTGCAGGAGACTAGAGTGCCAAATCTGAAAACTAGACCTACTTGCACCACCCTTCTTCCATCTTTGATAGACAGCCTCTCAGAGATATTTTGGCTGAACGTTGAGATTAGGGTCAAAAATGTCTTCGAACCTATTTGCAGCCATGGCCGAGTCTTTGACATGGCCCTTTTCTTTTAGTTTTGTGAAAGGATGGTCGGGCTTTAGAGGCATAGCATGGGTAGCAAAAGACCCCTCTTGTAAAATGTCCACATATTGACTATTGAAAGAAACTTTTGCAGATGATACCATTTTCTAAATGTTCAGGGTTTGCACTTAGAGACTAAAATAAAACTTGTTCTTATTCCACCTTGTTGTTGCATGTGCTTGATTCTTGATAAACTGTGTTTATGAAGAGGGGGTCCTTGAAAATCGTGTTGCATGGTACTTTAGCTATGACTTAACTTGATGAAATGACCAACTCACACATATGTGCAAGATTAATTTGCATGTCGCGTGCCTTACTACCAACTCATCGAAGAGTGAAGCAACTATGCCCTTTAACACCGCCATTTGAAAACTTTTTGCACTAGCTCATACGATCTTCTTGGATTAACGACCTCCCGCTTTATGCCATATTTATGAGAACCTGTCGAGCATATCGACGTGAGAGATTACCTAAGGTCTATCACAAAAGGAAATATTACGATCGGATGTATGGCAGCAGATTGCAAATCTCACATCCTCTGAAAAGACTGTGTAGGAGAAATGATTAAGGCTGATATGTTTGGTAGTAAACTTCATTAATCACCAACTTGTTTTAATGCAAGAACCATTGATACTACTTTTGGCAAAATTCTTTCTATAAATACCACTTGAAGTATTTTTGATCATACTGAGAATCGGTATCAGTTTAAGATAAGAGTGTGTATCTTCTTAGAATAAGAGTAATGGATACCCCTATTAGGCTAGTGAGAATAGGCATTCAGGTAGCTTTTCTAGGAAATGTCTCAGGCCATCATCTACAGAGGATGATGAGCCATACTAACCCTATCATCATAGCTACCATCAAGGATTTGGGGGAAGGATTTTATAGGTTCTGAGGACTGGTACTGTGTCAACACGAACATTACCTCTCACTTTATAGCTTCCCTTCTCGACATTGTTGTGCCTAAACACCTTGATCTGCATCTAACGAACCAGATTTTCCATGATAAGTAATTGAGTGGATTGGAGGAGGTAGTCTATTATGCAGACCCCATTTAGGGTATTCCCACTGCTTCAGATTTGAGGTGATTCATCGATAATGGTGAGGTGGTCCCATGGCTACCTTTAGTTTAAGGTTTTAAAACAATGCCTATTATAACACACCGCTATAGAGCATCATGAGCAACTGATTTTTTGTTTAAATTACACATGTTGATTGAGGTGACTGGAGTAGAGTGGTACTCAGATTTTTGAGATTACATATTTCCAAGAATTCTGACCCCAGAGAATGCTCAAATCCTCCAGGTGGTTATATGCTTCTTTGATTCAGAATCTGATCCGGATTTTGATCTTGGGGATGAACACAATGATGAAGATGGTGATCATGACATCGACTATGACAATCACGAGCTCAAGTCCGAGGAGGGTGACTAAATAAGACTTCCTGTAGCAGCATTTTTCTTCCTCTTTTTGCATTTTGCTTTGAATGATATGAGGGCCTAAGAGCCCTTCTCAAGATGTATATATGTAAAGAAACCATACATATAATATAAAAGATATTTTATTTTTCATCTTAACATGGCTTCTTTGACTCAAAATTCTTTTCATTTCTTTCTCTTGTTTTGCTTGGGTTCAAAAAAACCTAACTAAAAAGAACATACAGAACTAGGACAAAAGGGACCTTTGAATAACAGAAAGCAACACTATTCACAATATTTACACACAATACAAGGATAAGCTCTAAAAATAATATTTGAGGTGGATCCCATTGACTCAAATCTCTAAAAGCTCACCTTGCAAGTCCTCTAACATGAAAGCATTAAAACCCTTTCACTCAACAATGCGGAACGAACCCTCCCACAAGGTGTCGAATTTGGCGTGGTGTCTCAACTTTTCTTTGCATTCATTATATTTTAGGACAAGGTCTCCCTACTTAAAATCAGGGTTTGAGCTCTTTTTGTCAAACCACTTCTTGATAATCTGTTGGTGGTTTTGGAGGGAGTCGAAAGTTGCCTCTCTTTCTTCTTGTAGCTCCAAGAGCTCTACCAGCCTCACTTACATAGGCTTATTTTCCTCCAACTCAAGGGATTTCAAGAGCTATAGGGCTGGAATCTCTAATGAGATTGGAAAATGTGCCTCTTTCCTGTAGATGAGCTTATATGGGGAGTTCTTCAAAACTTGTTTTGGGGTGACCATATCTGCCCAGAGTGCGCTCTTCAAATGGTAGTGTCATTCCCTTTTATGTTCTGCTCCAATTTTTTTTATAAGATGGATCAAGTTCTTGTTTGTAGACTCAGCCAAGCCATTACCTTATGGGTAGTAGTTGGAGGAGGTCTTTAAGTAGATGCCATTATCTAGAGAGAACTGGGTGACCTTGGATCTAGTGAATGCTTTGGCATTGTTTGATATGATCAACTTCAACGAACCAAATCATGTAACTAGCTCCTCAAGGAAACCCAAAATTTTAGTTTTGGTGGAATTTTTTAAGGGCACTACCTCTATCCAACGGATGAAATAATCTATGGCCGTGAGAATCCATTTGTGATCGGTGAAGGATGTCAGATTAATCAGTCCTATAAAGTCTATCCCCCATTGAGCAAAAGGCTCATTAACCATTATGGACCTGAGTGGCATGGTTGCATTCCTACACTTTCCAACATAGAGATGACATTCTTTGTATTCTTGGACAAGGGTGTGCACATATTTAAACAATGATGGCCAATAATATCCTGCATGAACAATTTTCATAGAAGTAGTTTGGGCTGAGAAATGGCCTCCCGCAAGGCCGCTATGAAACTCGCGCATGATTTTTCCAACTTGCTGCTCATCCACACAACAAAGTAAAACTCTGTCAAAATTTTGTTTGAATAGGACACCTTCCAGCAACTGATATCTACTATTCTGGAGCTTATAGAACCTTCTCTTTTTAAAGGGGAGGTCTAGAGGGAAACCTCCGGTTTGCATGAAAAATTTATGGTCAGGGATCCATCCCTTTTCCTTCGGCTCTGTATGCATTAACACGGCCTCATCTTGAGGTTCTCCCAAATCTTTAAGTTCTTGAGCTAAGTACTCACACAGATGCTTGCCCCAGATCACCTTAGTGGGCTTAACATCAATGTCATACTCGAGGATCTTAGTGATCCAATTAGATCTCTTTTTTTGTGATCTCCCCTTCCATGATGTATTTGCGGACCGCAAGATGAGCTACGTAAACGGTCGTCTTATTACTAGCGATGAAATCCCTGAACTTCTTTAGGCCTTTTACGATGGTGGAGGCTTTCTTTTCCACAAAATTATATTTGGTTTCATATGCTTTCAACATTTTAGAATGGAAACCAATCGGATGTTTTCCCTTAGACACTACATCTCTTTGGTTTAACACAACAACTATGCTGAAATCGTAGGCATAAACATACATTATAAAATCTTTGGACATGTCTAGATTAGCCAAAATAGGGGCGAACTATTAGAATCAATGACAGCCCCAAAGACACTGAAAAAGGGGGGGTGAATCAATGTCTAACCGGTTAGGAGAATATTTAAAGTTATTAAGAACTTTGTATCCCAAAACAATGTATCAGTAAATAAGAATTAATCCGGCAATTAAGAATAACACAGACAACATAGAGAACACACCATAACAGAAGATATTTAACGACGAAACCCAGTGTAGGAAAAACCTCAGTGGGATTTGTGACCCACAATATTCACTCACTGGACAATGAATAAATATTACTTACAATGAGGGGCCTGCACATGCAGGAAGGCTAGCAGCCTGGAGCTCACTGCTCAACTACAAAATGGAAGTCTCACTGACTTACAAAATAGATTATCAAAATCCAATACAATGTACTGCTTCAGATCAGCATCAACTATGCCAGGTTCAATACTGGTTTAAGCTCAGTCTATAACCAAAACCTTCGTTGTCAACTATATCACCTTATACAAAAATATCATCTATATTCCTCTCTCTCTCATATCAAAATGACCTATAAGATCTCATACATATATGAGTCTTTTACAATATGCCATGTCCGCTTTTACAAGAGATAATTATATTATAAAACAATAAACAAAATTTTATTCATGTCGGCTTGAGTGTCGGTAGGCATTATTGTCGTTGTCGGTGAAGTGCTTGCTGGTGGATGTAGAAGTCTATTGTCGGTGTTGGTAACTTCTGGTGGGATGCCAGATGATTGCCAGTTGGTTGTCATCAATGACAACATCAATTATTCTCATAAGAGTGTATAATTCCAACAATCTCCCCCTTTGGCATTGATGGCAACACTCATGAGAAAAATCCAAAAACTGTTTCCAAAAGCTGAAGTCCAAAAAGTTTCCAAAAAGATGTGCTCCCCCTAAGCAAATGATCTCCTCTGAAAAAGAATTTTTCTCTCTCCATTACTCCCCCTTTGACATCAATGACAAAAATTGTCAAAAATAGTCAAACGAGTGCAAAAATTTCACCTCAAAGTTTGTAACCAGTAGGTTACAATCCAAAAAATATCTGCCAAAACTAGATTTAGACTCTGCATAAACCTTTTGTTGTCATTCAAGGTTGCCTGATTTTGTTGGATCGTGTCGGTGAGATAGTGCATGTGTTCTTTCGGTGATCGCTCTCCCTGAAGTAATGTCTTAGATATTTCTATTCTCAGAGAAATAAGATTGCCCAACTTGGGACCAAGTTTATTTTTAAGTTCTCGGGCATTAGACCTTATCCTTGCCTTTTCTTTCTCAATTTTCTCTAGTTTTTCTTCAAAACCTGCCATTTACTGCTCAAAAACTGATATAGGTCCGGATGAACCAATTATGTTATCAGCTATTTCATCAATTTCTTTTTGTGTTCTACTAATCTCTTTATCTAAGTCCTCTGTCAGAAGGTGAGGTTTGCATGTTTCCTTGTATAGCTCTTTGTACTCCAAAATTGTAGAGTTAAGTACCAGTAATAATGTATTCAAGTATTTTGTACACTTCTTTATGGTGTATTCAAAGAATTTGTCCTTCTCTTTTTCAACTCTCTCCTTTATTATGTCCTCATTCACTTTATCAATGGTTATTACATTGTCAGCAATAAATTTGGACAATGTGTCCAATTTACCTAAAGAATCCTTAATATGATCTATGTTACAATTTGATGCAATCAATTTAAGAATAGGTGCAGTGTTATCAATTGCCTTGTAGGCCAATGCATTGCAATCCATTATCTTCTTGATTGAACCCAAAAGTACCTCTGTAACATTGGTAGGCCTGAATTCGCTTGTAGATGTGTCGGATTTCTGACCAATTACCTTTATTACCTCTATGCTTCCATCAGTTGTAACCATTCTACTTGCATTTTCCTCTGGTGGATCAGTCTGGGTTTGCATCTCAACCTGCAAAAGTTTCTCAGACTATTTTAATGTCTCAATGATTGACGGTTTCTTTGTTTCAGTGTGTACCTTTGTCTCAAATTGTTTTTTTCTGAAAGTTCAACTGTCGGTATCTCTGTCTCTGGTGGCCCTGTGCAAGTATCTTTACCTTCAGTAGGTTTTCTAGTTTCTGACGGTTGCTCTATTTGAGTTGGGATCTCAACTTCAACAGTTTCTACTAGTTTTTCTTTCATGTTGCCACTGTCAACATTGTCTAGCTTAACTCTGAACTATCCTTACCCACAACAATATTTACTTCTTGAGTATCCACATACATGGTAAAGAGTATCTCAGATTCAGGATTTGTGTCATCATGTGTAACATCTTTAGTGTTAATAACCGGTGGATCATCTGTGTATACCGGTGCAGTATCCAAAGGTGGTGGCGATAGATTGTCAGTAATCTTGATGTTTGGAATTTCACCAATTTTACCTTTTCCCTTATCCTTGTCCTTCTGATACACTTTAAAATGTCTTTTGCAGTCGGTTCATTTCCTCTTGTTTTTCCTTATCCACAAAAAATATATCCCAATTATTTGCAGTCTCATCTGCAATCTCTTTTACTCTTCCTGCCATCAATCTTACTTGTCAGTGCCCACTGGAAAAAATGGATCGGTTAGCCTCAGAAATCAGTTCATCAATTTTTTCTTTTGAATTAATAGGATGTACAGCTAGAAGTTTTTCAACTTTCAGTTTATTGTCTAATTCCATCACTGCTATCCTTTTTGCTTCCAATCTTCTATAAAGATCATTAGGTGAGTCATCCACAACTTCAATTAGAACCTTCTTATATATGTCTAAGTGTAAGATAATACTATTCTCAATGCTTTCCTTGTCAGAATCATTAAATATATTATACAGTTTGTGTACATTAGCCAAATTTCCATCATTAGTTATCTCATTCAACAAATCATTCAAAGAAGGGGTAACAGGTTGTTGTTTCTTCTTTGGTGTCAGTTTCTTGGGTGGTCCCCTTACTGCCTGTTGTTTCTTTCTCAGAGTCCTTGCTCTCTTAGGTGAAGGAGAGGGTACCAGTGAAGGTTTTCTCTTCTTCCTTTCAACTCTTTTAAACTCTGTTACCTTCTCACTGTCAGTTCCAGAAGATGTGTCAATCAGTGAAATATGTGCCTCTAGTTGAAGTCCTTCAAGCTCACTAGCCGATATGTCACTAAGGTTCATGACATTTTCTTTGATTTCCTTCACTTTCTTAGAAGCATCTCTAATGAATTTTTCTCTTTTCTTCCTTTTCTTCAACAAATTTACATCTCCTTCAATAGTCTCAGCACTACCAAAGACCTTTTCTGATGGTTCTCTCGGTGCTTCCAGTAAAGCTTTAGCATATGTCTCCAAAATGGTAAGATCTACTTCATATCCCATTTCGGTCACCCAAATAGTCCTAGGGAGTATTGCCTCCATCCATGTCTCATCTCTTTTGATAACAAAACAAATCTCTTTGTTATATTTGTCTACTACACTCTGTGGTAACCTTTCTCTAGTTCTCATTTTAGCTTGGAAAGTTTTAAAGTAGTCTGTTATGTTTTTGTCTCTACCAGTTCCCATGCCAGTAAAAGCTTCATGTAGTTTCTTTCCTACCAGTATATCATAACCAAAGTCTTTGGGTCTAGTTTCAAGGATCTCTTTAGTGAAATATAGCATTAAACATACCAAAATATTTCTAAAGCGGAATGTGCCTTTCTTATCTCCTTTAATTTTTTTCAAATTGTCAATAAGCTCATCTTTTAGCCATTAACACACATCTATCACTACATTGTTGTTTATCATCTCATAAGCATTATGTATACGGAGACTAGAAATAGAGCCGAGTCTGTTGGTATGTGTGGCCTTGTAACCTAGCACCATACTTGGAAATCTCACATTGATGTCCTTAATATCATTTACTCTCAGTGATCTATCAGTAGATGTTTCTCTGGTTAGGCTTATCACTTTGTTGTTGGGAATCTTCTTTGTTTTATCAGGTATGTTGTCGGTTGAGGGTAAACTAGTTACTGCCCTAATTGCTTGTCAAGTTATTTTACAAACAGAATCCAACCATAAGAATTCTCCATGTGCTCTACTCAATACAATCCTTACTACTTCCTCTGGAAATTGAGAGATATTCAATATCTCCACAAAACCTAGAGTTTTTACAATTTTATGTTCGAGTTTAACAGCACCATGTTCATCACAAATGACCTTAGTAAACATTTTCATTAGTTCCTCAGAACCTAGTTCTTCTATATTGCAATGTATATAAATCCTAGGGTCTTTTGCAAATGCTACACCTTTAGGAATTTTTGAGAATGCCCCTACAGAGTCATCTTGCTTAGCAATTTTGGGAATTATCTTAAACACGGGCCTAGGGCGTTTCACATTTTCCACTATGGTAGGGTTTGGAATAAACTCGGGAGCAAAAGAAGAGGCCATTGAAAAATACCTTTTATTGCTTGAAAATATTTTGAATGCCTAAAGAAATCACTATGCACCTTCGCCTTGAATGCCTTCGCTCAATTTTTGCGCTCTCTACTAATTTGAATGTTTGGTGAGTCGAAAATGAGGGAAATCAGATGACTTATAATGATATTTGTTCCACCAACCACATTAAATGCTCATCAGTTAAGTGAAAACTTAACACATCTTTCGGTAAAGAAGAAATCTATCTTCTCACCATCAACCGAGGGTAATCTGCATGATTTTCAACTTGTTGCAATACCCCCAAAGGGTTACTTCTCAGTTGGATGAAGAATATTCTGTTGGTAGAGGATTAATCTATTCTACCGATATAGAGATAGTTTCATCAACTATATGATCTCTCTTTTTAATCCATTATCTTAAAATTTCTTACTTTAGCTCGTCTACCTTTTCTTTGTCTTTCAAACTGGATCCTTTATTATTTGCTGGTGAAGACTTGCTTCTACAAAATTTAGCAATATGTCCAATTTTGCTACAAGCATAACAAGTCACATTATTTCTCTGAATAGCCTTTCCATATCCTACGCCAGTTTGTATTCTGCATTGATTAGATAAATGTCCATATCTTCCACAAACATAGCATTTCAAATTCATTCTGCAATTTTCTGAATTATGGCCAACTTTGTTGCATTTGGAACATTGACCGGTGGGTGCATTAATATTCTGATTATATTTGAATCTACACTGATTTGCTCTATGATCATATTTGTTGCAATTGAAACATTTTCCATTAAACTTATAAGCATTAGGTTGTCTTACTGGTTTGTTCTGATCTAGATTGTTTGCAGTACGAGAACCTTCTCCAACTTCAAATCCAAGTCCATTAGTATCTGCATTAGGTTTTTTATTTTTCAGCATGTCATCAATCTCCTCTTCACTTTTCTTGAATTTGTCTTTGTGTTTATTTGCAGTAGCCAACTCATTTTCCATAATTCCCTTTTATCTCATAAGCTCAGATTTATCATGTTGCATGTGAATCAGATTTGTTTTCAACATATCATTTTCATGACTAAGTCTTAGATTTTCATTTCCAGCATCATTAAGTGTCCTATTCAAGTCTTCTTCATTCTTCTTCCTATCTTCAATATCTTTACATAACCTCATAGTCATATCTTACATTTCATTCTTCATATTATTATTTTCCTATCTCAACTTGTTTGCAAGTTCTCTAAGAGTTTCTTTTTCATCATCATCTTTATGCATCTTCTCATGAAGTTCTTTCCTTTTATTTTGTGCTATAGCAAAGTTCTCCTTAATTCCTTTAATGAATTCCTGTGCAGTCCTTAGATCATCTTCAAGTTTGATATTCTTCAATTTCTCTACGTCATAATCTACAAGAGCTCCTTCCAATTGTTTTCTTAAGTTCTCCATCTGTACCGATGTCAGAATCTTCCTCAAGTTGTTAGGCTTTTGAAAATAGAGGACCAGGGTCTGATGCCAATTGTTAGAATCAATGACAGTCCCAAAGACACTGAGAGGGGGGTGGATTAGTGTCTAACCGGTTAGGAAAATATTTAAAGTTATTAAGAACTATGTATCCCAAAATAGTGTACCGGTAAATAAGAATTAATGCAGCAATTAAGAATAACAAAGACAACATAGAGAACACACCATAACACAAGATATTTAACGAGGAAACCCGGTGTGGGAAAAACTTCGGTGGGATTTGTGACCCACAATATTCACTCACTGGCCAATGAATAAATATTACTTACAATGAGGGGCCTGCACATGCAGGAAGGCTAGCAGCCTAGAGCTCATTACTCAACTACAAAATGGAAGTCTCACTAACTTACAAAATAGATTATCAAAATCCAATAGAATGTACTACTTAAGATCAACATCAACTATGCTGGGTTTAGTATCGGTTTAAGCTCAGTCTATAACCAAAACCTTTGCTGTCAACTATATCACCTTATACAAAAATATCATCTATATTCCTCTCTCTCTCTCATATCAAAATGACCTATAAGATCTCATACATATATGAGTCTTTTACAATATGCCATGTCCATTTTTACCATAGATAATTATATTATAAAACAATAAACAAAAGTTTATTCCATGTCATCTTGAGTGTTGGTAAGCATTGTTGCCGCTCCCGGTGAAGTTCCTGCCAGTGGATGTAGAAGTCTATTGTCGGTGCCGGTAACTACCAGTGGGATGCTAGATGATTGCCAATTGGTTGCCATCAATGAAAACATCAACTATTCTCATAAGAGTGTAGAATGCCAATATGAACGAGATGGCCTCTTTAATCCTTTCAGATTCTTCCTTGGCCTTCGGAGTCCATTTGAAATGCATATCTTTTTTAAGCATGAGGGTGATAGGCCTCACCATCCCAATGAAATCCAAAATGAATCTGTTGACGAAGTTGATCCTACCAAAAAAGACTGAATGCCCTTTTTGTTCACTAGCAAGGGGAGCTCCTTAATAGCTTTCACCCAATCGGGGTCAATTGACACTCCTTCTTTGGACACCATATTTCCTATTAACTTCCCTTGAGGAACCTTGAAGATGCATTTCTTAGGATTCAAAAAGACATCAAACTCCTTACACTTCTAAAATACTAGCTCCAGATGATCAAAGTGATCTTCTTTGAGTTTTGAAAATACAGTCAAGTTATCCAGGTAAATTAGGATTATCTTGTTTATCAGTTCTCATAAAGCTATATCCATGGCCCTCTAAAAAGTAGTACTAGCATTAGATAACCTGAAGGGCATCTTTTGATAGGAAAATGTCCCCCACTTGGTGGTAAAAGTTGTTTTATGTTGGCCCTCTGGTTTGACGAGGACTTGGTTATAACCAGAGAAGCCATCAAGCATGGAGAACATTTCGGACCCAACTATTGTATGTAAAATATGTTCCATCGAAGGCAATGGGTAATGATCTTTCAGGGAAGCTTTGTTTAGGTCTAGGAAATCCACACAAAGGTGGATGTCCCCATTCCTCTTCTAGATAGGTACCAGGTTTGAAACCCAGGTGTTTTGCTTAATTGGATATATAATCCTAGAATCAATTATTTTCCACAGCTCTTGCAACATTAGGGATTCAATCTCTGGGTTGGCTGGACTTTTTTTTTGCTGAACAAGCTTTGGTCCTTCCTCCAATTTGATTATATGATGGATTACTTTCAGGTTGTATCCCTTCATATCCTCATAGGACTAAGCGATCACCCCCACATATTCTGTTAGGTCCCGGAGACAACTAAGAGGGGAGGGGGGGGGTGAATCAGTTGTCAAATAAATTCAAACCAAAAACAACTTAACCAACTCAATGCTTAATACCGGTAAACCAATCTTTTATGTCAGTAGACAGTTTTATCAGTTAATTGCAAAACCACTAAGGATTAATGCATGAAACAAAAAGACAAAGACATCCACAACACATAACACCAATATTTGTACATGGAAACCCTATAAGGGGAAAAACCATGGTGGGAAACCTTACCCACAATTAGATGATACTACTGCAGATAGTAAGTGTATACAAATGGGGCCTGCACATGCAGAAATGCCAAGTGCCTAGAGCTCATTGCTCAAACACAAAATAGGAGTCACACTGACTATAACTAGATGGTTAAATCCAATAGTGATGTACTGCTCAAATTAGCATCTTTCTATGTGGATTCAATACCGGTGTAGTTTTGATTGTCTTCATAAAAACCCTCCTTCAACCTTCAAATGATGTCTGCGTGTATAGTTATGCTTATTCTCACATATATCTTCACACAATCCTTTTTCACATTCCACATCTGATCTTACAAATAAGATCTTACATTTATACCATAACCTAAGACCAATTTTAGTAGGTCGGCTCTAGAGGATAATACAATAAAATCAATTTACAAATAAATTAATGCCCGATGCAATAACCGATTCAACATGTCGGCTTCATGCATTTACAACAATAATAATTCATCTCCATAGTGTGCCATGCTGATCTGAAAAAGATAACCGTACCGGTGTATAACCTGGACCCATTTGTCGGTAACAACAAATACGCAACTATGAATATGCCAATTTACAAATCTTCAAGACAAAGTGTCCAAATGATGTCTTTGACATAACCATGTGTTTTCCATTCCATTCCAAGTGTCGATGATCATTATATCCTATCGGTGTACCAGATACCAGTGACTGTGCATAAGTCATTTGCTTGTCGGTGAATGTTGCTGATTCTCCAAAGTGCCAGAGTTGATAAGTGTTTAGTAGGTGTTGACAACAATGACAAAACCATACCAAAATACCAACAAACTCCCCCTTTGGCATTGATGGCAACACAAGATGGAAAACCATCAAAGTGCCAAAATAGAAATGCCAAATACCAAAAGCCAACAATCTCCCAAAAAGAGATCATAACTAGAAATCAAAATATAGATATAGAGAGTAACAATCTCTCCCAAAAGATAATGTGTTTTTCCATATCAATCTCTCCCCCTTTGACATCAAATGCCAAAGTAATACAAAATACCAACCAATTCAATATACCAACTACTCCCCCTAAGAAGTAGCTTCCTCATCAAAGTTGGAATAAAAAATTTCTCTATTAATTTTGTCAGTTGATGACAATCATCAACTTCCTAAGTGTTTACTGGTGGGGGTATGACCCCAAGCTGATCTCTGAGATATTCAAAATTCTCCTTAGGCAGAGGTTTAGTGAAAATATCTGCAATCTGCTCTTTAGTATTTACATAAACCAGTTTTATCTCTTTTGCTTCAACATGTTCCCTTAGAAAATTCAATTTGATAGAAACATATTTGGTTTTAGAATGTAATACTGGATTCTTAGATATATCAATTGTTGTAGTGTTATCACAA
Source organism: Cryptomeria japonica (assembly GCF_030272615.1). Classification (NCBI taxonomy): domain Eukaryota; kingdom Viridiplantae; phylum Streptophyta; class Pinopsida; order Cupressales; family Cupressaceae; genus Cryptomeria; species Cryptomeria japonica. The sequence goes on along the minus strand of NC_081411.1, from coordinate 717,703,403 downwards.
TAGATAGCAATAGGTTCCTTGCATTTTACCTTTATGTCCTTCAACATTTGCTTAAGCCATAATACCTGTGTACAGTTAGTTGTTGTTGCAACATATTCTGATTCTGTTGTTGATAAAGATGTACAACTTTGTTTCTTACTCAACCAAGAAATTAATCTGCTTCCAAGAAAAAATGCTCTGCCGGTGGTGCTTTTTCTATCATCCAAATAACCTGCCCAATTTGCATTTGTATATGCACTTAATTCAAAGTTTTTATCTCTAGGATACCATAATCCAAGATCTGTAGTACCTTGTAAGTACCGGAAAATCCTTTTTACAGCTGATTCATGATTTTCTCTAGGATTACTCTGAAATCTTGAAACAACACATACTGCATTCATGATATCAGGTCTGGTTTGTGTCAAATATAGTAAACTTCCTATCATAGATTTGTACCTAGTCGGATTAACAGGTGTAGATTCATCCCTTAGTGATAGTTTGTCATTTGTAGTCATAGGTGTGCTTACCAGTTTAGAGTTCTCCATCCCAAATTTCTTTAGTAACTCTTTCAAGTACTTGGATTAACTCAAGAATATACCTTTATCAGTCTGAAAAATCTGCAATCCTAAAAAGAATTTTATTTCTCCAATCATAGACATTTCAAATTCTTGTTGCATTTCAATAGAAAAGTCTTTACATTATCCATCTTCTCCTCCAAAGATTATATCATCAACAAAAACTTCTATAACCAAGATGTCATCATTAGTCACTTTGTAATATAAATTGTTGTCTGCATTACCTTTAGAAAAAACAATTTTCAAAAGATACTTATCTAACCTTGCATGCCAAGCTCTTGGAGCTTGTTTCAACCCATACAAGGATTTCCTTAACCTGCAAACCATATCTTTGTTGTCTGTCAAAGAAAATCCATCAAGTTGTTCAATGTAAACTTCTTCTTCGAGATCTCCATTCAGAAATGCACATTTAATATCCATTTGATATACTTTGTAGTTCGTGTGTGCTGCAAAGGCCAAAAATAATCTAGCTGCCACAATTCTAGCTATCGGTGCAAAGGTCTCATTATAATCAATTCCTTCTTTCTGAGAATATCCCTTACACACTAGTCTTTCTTTATTTCTGATTACCTTGCCATCTTCATTAAGTTTGTTTCTGAATACCCATTTGGTTCCAATCACATTTTTGTCTTTAGGCCGGGGAACTAATGTCCAAGTGTTATTTTTCTCAATTTGCTCTAATTCTTCTTCCATAGCTTTAATCCAGTGTTCATCTTCACATGCCTCATTAACTGATGATGGTTCAATTTGAGAAATAAGACATACCTCTTTATTTGCCAATCTTCCTCTTGTCATAACTCCTTTATACTTGTTTCCAATTATCAGATCTTCAGAATGATTCAGTCTTACATACCGGGGTGTCTTTGTTTGCTACTGTTCCTTAGTTACAATGGAATTTTCAGATGATATCGAGGTAATTGGATCTTCATTATGTACCAGTGGGTTTAGTGTAGGTTCATTTGTCAAAATTTATGTTGCCAGTTCAGAGTCTATATACCTTGAAGTTCCTCTGAATTGTTCATCAATCTTCACATTTGTACTCTCAACAATTTTATGCAATCTTTTGTTAAAACATCTATATGTCTTACTCTTAGATGAATACCCAAGAAATATTCCTTCGTCACTTCTAGGATCAAATCTACCAATATACTCATCTCTTCTAATATAACATTTGCTTCCAAATATTCTGAAATATTTAAGAGTAGGAGTAATACCAAACCATAGTTCATGAGGGTTCTTATCGGTTTCACCTTTGATGTGAACTTTGTTGAATGTATAGACCATTGTACTTACTACTTCCCTCCAATATACATGTGGTAGGTCTGCTTCTGATAACATACTTCTAGCTACATCCAAGATAGTTCTTTTTTTCTTTTCTACAACTCCATTCTGTTGTGGTGTTTGAGGTGTTGACAGTTGTCTTCTGATTCCATTCACTTCACAGAATGTATTAAATTCCTTAGATGTAAATTCTCCTCCTTGTTCTGATCTTACACATTTTATTCTCTACCATTGCTTTGAATAGTTTGAACTTTCCAAGTGCTTCTAATTTTTCTCTGAGAAAAGTAACCCAACACATTCTAGAATAGTCATCAATGATTAGCATGAAATATCTATCACCTTTCCATTCACTTCACAGAATGTATTAAATTCCTTAGATGTAAATTCTCCTCCTTGTTCTGATCTTACACATTTTATTTTCCTACCAGTTTCATTTTCTACCATTGCTTTGAATAGTTTGAACTTTCCAAATGTTTCTGATTTTTCTCTGAGAAAAGTAACCCAACACATTCTAGAATAGTCATCAATTATTAGCATGAAATATCTATCACCTTTCCATTCACTTCACAGAATGTATTAAATTCCTTAGATGTAAATTCTCCTTCTTGTTCTGATCTTAGACATTTTATTTTCTTACCGGTTTCATTTTCTACCATTGCTTTGAATAGTTTGAACTTTCCAAGTGCTTCTGATTTTTCTCTGAGAAAAGTAACCCAACACATTCTAGAATAGTCATCAATGATTATCATGAAATATCTATCACCTTGTAAACTTTTAGTTCTAGCTGGACCACATAAATCAGTATGAATTAAGTCAAGAGCATTATTGGATTTTTCTAGAATACTTTTGAAAGTAGCTCTAACTTGTTTTCCAAATTGACATTCCTTACATACTGTATTGTGAGGTTTGACAACTTTAGGTAAATCTCTAACTGCCTTAGTAGTACTGATTTTCACCATACAATCAAAATTTACATGACAGAGTCTTTTATGCCATAGCCAACTTTCATCAATATGTGCAATCAAGCATGTCTTTTCACTATTATTCAAATGAAAGATATTACCTCTAGTTTGATTACCAGTTGCAATTTCCAAACCATTTCTATTCATGATTTTGCATTTTCTATTTTTGAATTGTAACAGAAATCCTTTCTCAACTAATTGACCAACACTCAAAAGATTATGCTTTAAACCTTCAACATAGTAGACATTGTTAGTATTATTCTTACCATCAAGAGATATTGTACCCTTACCTTTGATCAACCAAGCTTTATCATCTCCAAATCTTACTAGACCTCCATTATACTCCTGAAAGCTTAGGAATTTACTCTTATCACCAGTCATATGATGTGAGCATCCTGAATCAATGATCCATTCATCCTTAATTTCAATTTTAGCTGCCAAGGCGTGTTCTACCGGTTGATCTTCTATTATAGCAACAAAAGCCCATCCATTGTCTGTGGGATCCTCATCATAATCATCAGTCACTCCTTCATCAGCAAGATAACAAGATTTGTCTTTATTCTTCTTAAATTTGTATCTTTGATATTCAGGGTTAGGCTTGTATGTTCTTCTAGCTTCTTCTCTTAGTCTAGCATGTCTATCAGGGCATCTTGAAGCCATATGACTAATCTTATTACTGTTAAAGCATTTAAAGGGTGCTTTACCTTCACACTTACTTCCAACTGGACCTTTAGTCATTTTTCTTTCAAATAGTGCTTCAAGTTCTTCATTTTCTTTCCTTCTTTCTTCAAGTTCTCTTGCATAAAAGGCTTTCCAATTAGACTTGTCAAATGATGGTGCAGATGATGTAGATACTTTAAAAGCTAAATCTGTCTTTATAGTAGCAATAGGACCAAATTCCTCAATTTCAAAAGTTGAAAGTTTTCCAATCAATGTATCCCTAGTTATTGATGTATTAGGCGTTGTTCTTAACTCATTTATAGCAGTAACTTTCATTTTATATGCTGGTGGAAATCCTCTTAAAACTTTTGAAACAATTTCATCTTCACTTAAAGTTCCTCAACATTTAATACCCAAAACAATTTCATTTACTCTTTCCATAAAAGCAAAAATCCTTTCATCTTCTTCCATGTTCAGATTTTCATACCTGACCCAGAAGCTTTCAAGTTTTGCAATTTTGAATGTGGAATCTCCTTCATTCAATGTTTTCAAATGATCCCAAATAGCTTTAGTTGTAGACCTATCTGATAATCCCATGATTTGTTGATCTGATAATGCGCTCAAAAGTGCTTCTCTTGCTTTGCAATCATTTTCCTCATCTTTAGCCAAATTTGGTGGGTTAGGCTGACTCTGAGTAGGAGTAGTATAGCCATTCTTTGTAACATCCTAGATGTCCTTTCCAATGCAATTTAGATGTGTCTCCATTCTGATCTTCCATATGCCATAGTTGGTTCCATCAAGTTTAGGACTGTCCTTCCTGAAATAGTTAGTAGACATTGGATCTCCTCAAGCTGTTAAACTTCTGCAAAAGAGGACTAAGCTTTGATACCAATTGTTAGGTCCCGGAGACAACTGAGAGGGGGGGAGGGTGAATCAGTTGTCTAATATATTCAAACCAAAAACAGTTTAACCAACTTAATGCTTAATACCGGTAAACTAGTCTGATATGTCGGTAGACAGTTTTATCACTTGATTTCAATACCAGTAAGAATTAATGCATGAAACAAAAGGAAAAAGTCATCCACAACACATAACACAAATATTTGTATGTGGAAACCCGGTAAGGGGAAAAACCACGGTGGGAAACCTTACCCATAATTAGATGGCACTTCTGCAGATAGTAAGTGTATACAAATGGGGTCTGCACATGCAGAAAGGCCAAGTGCCTAGAGCTCACTGCTCAAACACAAAATAGGAGTCACACTGACTACAATTGGATGGTTAAATCCAATAAAGATGTATTGCTCAAATTAGCATCTTTCTATGTGGATTCAGTACCGGTTTAGTTCTGATTGTCTTCATAAAAACCCTCCTTCAACCTTCAAATGATGTCTGCGTGTATAGCTCTACTTATTCTCGCATATATCTTCACACAATCCTTTTTCACATTCCACATTTGATCTTACAAATAAGATCTTACATTTATACCATAACCTAAGACCAATTTTAGTAGGTCGGCTCTAAAGGATAATACAATAAAATCAATTTACCAATAAATTAATGCCCGATGCAATAATCGATTCAACATGTCGACTTCATGCATTTACAACAATAATAAGTCATCTCCATAGTGTGCCATGTTGATCTAAAAAAGATAAACCTACCAGTGTATAACTTGGACCTATTTGTCGATAATAGCAAATATGCAAATACGAATATGCCAATTTACAAATCTTCAAGACAAAGTGTCCAAATGATGTCTTTGACATAACCATGTATTTTCTATTCCATTCCAAGTTCTGGTGATCATTATATGTTGCTGGTGTACCAGATACCGTTGACTGTGCATAAGTCATTTGCTTGCTAGTGAATGTTGCTAATTCTCCAAAGTGCTAGAGTTGATAAGTGTTTAGTAGGTGTTGAAATCAATGACAAAACCATACCAAAATACCAACATATTCATCATAGAAAGGAATGATACTTTCTATGTCGTGTTGGGGAACACTTTTCCCTATCTTGAGTTTTTCAATCACCACCAACTTGGAGCTCGGTGTAATCCCCTCTGTCCGTTGTGAACTTCCTCTTGTCATTTCTAACATCTTCACAATTTTTTTCAAGAGTAATCAAACCCTTGGGAATTTTTTTCATTTTTAATTGAATCACTTGGTCGTCATATGCCTTAGAAACCCTAGGTTGTGATTGATCTGCAAAATCCTTAGATTATTGGATGAACATGGCTATATGTTCATCGCTTTCAAAAACTTTCCAATGGGTATCATTGTCTAGTATATTAGGTCTCATGACTACCAAGACTGAATGCTTGTTTCCTAGTAATTTTGATGCAAGATCAAAATGTGATCCTCTTATGGCCATATGGTTAGCGGTTTCATTTTCCTTTCGGGGAATAGCTTGAATATTAAAAGCCTCAAAGTTCTCAATCAGGTCCCAAACTCTATGACATTATGAATGCATGTGGATATGCTTTGTAGCTGATATTCCTTGAACTTGATGAACAACTAGTTCTTAATCTCCCAAAACTCTCAGCAGTTTGACCTCGAGGTGCTCTCCAAGGCTCAATCCATGAACCAAACCTTTATACTCGGCCTCATTGTTGGAACAGACAAAATGAAGGCAGAAAGACCTCAAGGTCTACTCTTTGGAAGGCAAAATAAGGAAAATGCCTGCTCTGGATTTGGTTTTACATATGGCCCTATCAAAGTGGAGGGTCCAGAGATTAGAGGTTAGGCCTTTGTTTTCTTTCTCTTCATCTTCTAGTTTTTTTGAGACTTTGGGAATAGGTTGGTCTTCGTCAAAAATCACATATGTCCCAAGTCCGGTAGCATGATAATTTCCATAAGGTTCTGCATCAATGAATTCAGTCAAGAAAACATCTTGCTCCATGAATCGGTCACCATTTACCTCGTCGTCTTCTAGTAATTCCAAGCATTTCATCTCTTATCCCAAGATGGACGTGTAGAAAGCTTCAAGATTTATCATAGCTTCATCAGCTATGTGTTTTGCATGGAGAGGTTTAGACAATATCTTTAACTTGGCACCATGTTTAGTCCTAATGATAAGGTGAGACCAATCCAAGGAAAGATATCCCTCAACCTTGGCAGTAAAGTCTCGGGACAAACATAGGCCAAAAACAGGAGGAATGTCAATAATCACTACCTCCTGGATCATTGTGATGCTAGGGTAAGCAAATAAGGTGAGCATAAGGCTATTTATAATACCCCTAGTCTGAACTCTATTTCCATCCAATTGCACGACTCCTCTGCTCACAGGCTCATATTTCAAATTTAGAACCTTCGTGATTTGCTTAGGCATTACAGTGGTACCAGAACCAAAATCAATCATGGAACTATGGAGCAACTTATCCCCCACTATAAGGGTCAAAAAGAAAGGATTAGGATTTGACTTACCTTCCATCATGTCTGCAACAACCTCAATGCCCTCATTCGTAAGCACCACAGGGGTTCATGATTGAGTCCCTGAGATAGGTCCATCGCTCTTCTTCTGCGGTCCTTGTATCGTTGACTGAACATACCATTTTTTTGTTTCACTGAGTGCCTCCCGCAAGCAATCTTTCTATTCAAGAATGGTGAGGATATCCCATAAGGATGGGTGAACTCACAATGTTGGTTCCCACTTTTTGGTACATCCTAATTTTTTAGAAAACCATACATTTTTTAGAAAATCTAATGATTTAAGCTTTAAGAGGTCCCATTTGAAGTAATTAATTGAAGAGAGTTAGATAAAAATCTCTTAGATAAAAGGCTATTAGATCACATAGCCTAATTAGGAGGTTTTAATGAACAACAATTCTCCACATAGCCTACTTAGGAGGTTTTAATGAACAAAAATTATTCATATAGCCTAATTAGGAGGTTTTAATGAACAACAATTTTTCACATAGCCTAATTAAGAGGTTTAAATGAACAACAATTTTTCATATAGTTTAATTAGGAGGTTTGAATGAAGCCTACAAATGTTGGCATATTGGCATAACTGATAGAGATGATGGTGTACCAGTAAAGGATGATAATGATATATTGATGGACTGTTGGTGGTGATATAACTGTGATATGATCCTTTATGATCAGTTATTTGTGTTGTCATTGATGGAAACCATGTTTGTTTATGTTTGGTATATCATATAAGTTATCTAAGCCTAACCGGTAATGGAATGTTTGCTAAGTTGACAGTTAACCGATAAGCAGGTACAGAAAAGGAGATGGTTGTGGTAGAGATCTGTGTTGAGTTAGGCGTTGCAGTTTGGATTGTATGCTTATGACATCATAATGAGTCTATGATTGGAACCACATCATGTTTGGAGAACCCGAAGTCATGTTTGTAATTGACTGTTGTATATTCAATGTAGAGTTTGAGTACTGGTGACAAGATCTTTAACCAGTGATGTTTAATGGTTTGGCAGTGAATCTTATCATGTTCATTACTTAGTGATGATGTGTCATAAATCATGTGTGATGATAAGATTTGATTTAAGCATGTACAATAAGCAAATTTCTTAGGAAACAACGAAGTGCTTAGCAGAATGTGATAAGGGTTTGACAGCTTATCAAATCAATATGCGGCGATGTGTTATGATCATTTAACGGTTGTAATTGTATTGAAATTTGTTGTGATGATCTATATAGTGATTTGTAATGATTTGCAATGATCTGAAATGTAAATTCAATATATTTTGAATGTTTTTAGAGTTATGTAACTGATCTAGTTGAAAAGTGTATTTAGGTCGAGTTTGAGAAGAGATTTTGTGTCAGTGATCAGAGAAGAAGAGTGTGCCAAACTAGATTGAGATGTCTGCATGTGAGAAGCAGATTGGAGCTGAAATGGATTTGTACTATCAAGCAAAGAGTGCATTAATCAGATCATTTATCTATTGCTCCATAATAGTTGAGCAGTATTAAAATCCCTTAACTAGGTAGGTCCTAACATGCCTGATCTTGTAAATCCCTTCACCGAGTGGCTCATTAATTTGGGTTTAAATCCTTTAGCAAGGTTACTCCTAATAGGGTAGAGATCCTAACAGGGCCGAGGTTGAAATCCCTTCACTGAGTGACTCCTAATAGGGTCTACTCTTAACCGAGCATTATTGTAAAGCTACTAACCAAGCTAGGCCTTTAACAGGGCACATTCTGAAATAGTGCAAATTTTATGGGTACCAATTCCCACCATGGTTTTTCCCATTTGTGTTTCCACATGAAAAATATTTGTGTTCATATGGTGGTTGATTTTTTTATGTGTGGATTTGATATCATTACATTGCTTACATGTTGATGAACACATGAATGAGTAGTTTGGTAAATCTGTTTTAAGTGATTGATTAAGTAGTTACCGATACTGGGTATGAATTATTTTTAAGTATTTTCAGATTGGTAAAAGATTTCAGTTTATTGTTGTCACTAATTCCCCCCCCCCCTCTCAATAATAATCGGATCCTCACAATACCAATTCTCACATAGTCTTAATTAGGATTTGGATCAAATAACAACAAATTTCACATTTCATGCATGCAAAGGGTTTAAAATAAACAGTAAATTGCATTTAATAATGGTTTAAATTGATCAAATCCTTTTTTGAATTAAGGTGGAATCAACCTCATCTAGTCTTAATTAGGATGCAAATGGATCAATGAACATTTCATTTTCTAAAGGTTAAACAATGAATGTTTTTCATGTCTTCTTTTATTTTGCTTGTGTATTTTTACCCTTAGAAGTGGGTCTAGCTCCCGATTTTCCTTGCACTTCGCATAGGAATTAGTGAGAGGGAACGACCCAAAGTGGTGATGGGCTAAGGAAAACCTCTTCCAAACCACTCTAAATAATTGTGTTTGCAATGGGTGTTGGAATGGCATAGCGACGATTAAATTTGTCGGATCTATGCCCTCCGGAATGTATGCCCTGACTAAAACCTCTTGTGTTTAGAGACCAAAATTCCTCTATTTGTTGACTTGGGCGTTGTGATATGTGCATGCCAAAGAAACCTCTCATGTACCCCTCAAATAGAAATAGTAAATTCTTGGGAAGTGATGCCCCTTGAATTTGAAGTTTGGTATGCTCATAGAAGTGAGTGTCGTGGAGGGGAGATAGTGCTACCAAGATTCTAACTATCCGGTTGAATGTGGTCTTTTATGGTATGAGGATTCAATAGATATTGTCCTTGCCAGCCTTAGGAAATATTGTGAAGGTGAATGATTGTTTTGGGTCAAAGTCCAATAAACATTTTATCTTCTATGTTTGCCAAAAGTTGAATAATAAAACAAGTGTCACAAAAAATTATTTTCAAGCAAGTCCAAACATTCTCCAAACTAAATTCAAAACAAGGTTCAAACAAAGGTCCAAAATCTTGTCCAAGTATTCATCCAACATTCAAACATGGCCTATCAAAATATTGGAAATCCTTGTCTCAAAATGCATGTCACTTAGGGTTACAATTTGCATAGTCCAAACTTAGGTCTTAGGACATAATCATTACTCTTCATTTTAGTCCATTTAATTTGTAGTGTCCTCATTTTTCACTTAGGTTTAAAATCATTTTCCCTAGGTCTTGCATTGTCATCCAAACTAGGTCCTCACTTAGGTTACATTTTGCCTAAATTAGGTCTTCACTTAGGTCATACTAAACAAAATCATACATTTGCATTTACATCCTTGGTCTCATAGAATTAGGTCATTGGTCCTTAGTTATTTAGTCTCATAACATTAGATCATATCATTGTCCCAAAAGTCATTACATTTCATAGCATTAGGTCATATCATATAACCTTGTCATATCATCAGGTCATAAATAATTTTTGTCCATATCATAACACAAGGTTGCATTTACACCCTTATGATCTCTTCATAACTTAGGTAATTATCATATCATACCTTGGGTCCATACCCTAGGTCTTGGTTACAATCATTGTCCTTTTGTGTATAGTTTCAAGATTAGGTTTTTTCAAACTTGAAAATTTAAAACTTGAGATTAAACCCTAAGTAATTGTTAGGGAGTCTTGACCTTGTCCAGCATTTGTCCTTCTTGTCATGAGCATCATTTTGTCGAACCTAGCTTAGTATCCAAGCATATAGGTGAGACGTTGTCATTTTGTCCTATTGTCACTTGGTCCTTTGTCCTCTTAAGGTCTAGAATTCATTTTCATTTCCTAAGGGTCATATCTTTTAGTTTTTCATTCAAAAGGTTTGTCAAAAACCTTTAAAAAACCACAAAAACATAGGTTGCACTCTCACCCTAGGTTGCATTGTCATTTGCATTCCCTAAAGGTGCACTTAGTTGCATGTTATTGTCATTTTCATAAAATTCAAAAGTCCAAAAACATAAGTTGCATTTGTCGATTACATTATTTGCATATCATTATCATTCAAAAATGAAAAATCCCAAAAATATTAAATTGCATAGTGACATGTCTATTGAAATAAGGTTCCAAGCTCCTATGATGCAACAAAGTTTGACATATCAATCAATGATTGGTCCAATGAATAACAAAATGCAATCCGGTTTTAATCCAATGAAATCACAATTCTATCCAACCCGACAACAAGGCAATACAATACAACCAAACTTTAATCCAAATGTTGGTCCACCTGCAAACAAGCCATGAGAGTATGGAATCATTCAATTAGGACCATCATCACATTTTGAATCAATTTTTATGCCAATGCAACAGGATGTGGTAATGCTTCACCAATGCCACCAACGAATGTGTCACCGATTTTTTATTCAAATCAATTAAGTCAAGGTCCCTACCTACAAAGACCCTTGGTAGATGGTGAAAGCATATTTCATCCAGATTATGGTTATATTTGAGTTCAATCATTACCAAAATTCCAAGAAGAGGCAGATTCAGATGACAAATCATACATAGCTTTTGAAGTTATTGAGGCAATGAACAATCTCAAGTTTGAGGAAATTTTGGACCAAATAATCTTAAGCAATCCTAAAAAATACTTTCCATGCATTATAAGAGACCTGGCCTCAAGTCCTGAGTATCGATCTTTCATAAATGAAACACACCTACAATGGGCCTTGGCATGTGTGCAAGCAAATTGTGTCTAGCAAAAAGTTCAAACAAATCAAGCCCAAAATAAAAACCTAATCATGTCAAAACCTCGCAAGGATTCAAATACTTTTCCAAAGAAGGGTAGTTCTATTACAAAACTCTTAAAGAGAGTCCTAAGTGAATTTATGAGAAATATCACGATCATGCACCTGTGTCTAGTAATGGATCACTCCCGCATAAACAAATTGACTCTCTGGTGGCATCTATTCCTACACATTTTGAAGCTTCGCAAGAACCTTCCATATCATCTCCTAAAGCTTCACAAGATAAATTTCCACCATCACCTCTAAATGATATATCAAATAATGCATCCTCCCAATGGTTGTCTGCAACAAAAATACATGTTAATCTATGTCTTTATACAAATCCCTTGTACTACTTGGAAATGCAAGATTGAATGGCACCAGATGCTTCTCTTTTAGAGAGTCCCATACAAATTCCATCCCTCTCATGTCAAAGCATTTATTCCTTGCCAAAATCTCCCATGAATGTCCAAAGTCCAACCCTATGTCAAGAGGATGATTCAGACCATAAAGAAATAAGTCTTGAAACGGATCAAGATCAAGACCCTAAAACTTTCCCATTGCAAACGATATTTGACCAAGATCTCATTTCCTTTGATGACCCCCCTCTCCCTATCCAAGAACATAATGCCTTTTCAAGTCTTATTGGTATTCCACTCCTTAGGAAAGATCAATATCTCCCTTCCATTATTCTTAATAATTCCATTGAAAGTCAAGAGAAAAGCACCTTTAAAGAGGAATCCAATGATCTTCCTCCTTGTCAAGATCAGAGTATCCTTTTAGCTCCATGTCCACCATTGTTGTCATCTCTCCATATCCATGTCCTAATCTTCCATATACACTCCAAGATATCATTTCTTTTGATGATCCCATTGTTCCTCCCATTCCATCTCATGAAGAGATTATCATTGATCCTAGTCCCCCTCATGATTCTAACATGTTGGTGCAAGATGTTCATGAACCCCCTACATGCACAATGGGTTCCTCCACTTTGGTCCAGTTTGATTCACTTCACGATCCCATCATATTATCTCCACCTTATAATGGACTCGCATCTTCTTCCCAGAGCAAAGAGTGTCATACAAGTCAAAATATTCATAAAGGCAAAGGGGTAGACCTTCACAAGCAAGAACCCCCCCCATATTAAAGAGAATATTAATGGTCATGGCCTCAGTGACATTCCTCAAGACCTTCATGAGCAAGAACCCCTCCATATCAAATAATATCTTAATGGTCATAGCCTTAGTAACATCCTCAAGACATTGATATCCCTACAAAACCCAAAGCCAAACATATGCCTTCCTCATCATCCCTTCCATCCATTTTAGGCCCTTATATCCCTTTGTCCCCTATTCAAGGTTAGCAAAGGCACACATCCTTGAGAACCTTTCATCCATCCAAAATACCTCCATGCATTCCATTCCCTCTTTAAGCAATTGGGATGCCAAGCATAAAAGTCGTAAGTCCAATAATCCACATGTATTCAAGGATCAACATGTCCAATCTAATCGACATGTCAAAACAAAGAAAAATACGATCCAAAAAGAAAAAGGCCACAAAGGCCCAATTCTCAAAAAGATAATTCAAAATCTATATGGGTTCCTAAATCCCTTGTGCAAGCAATTCGTTCCAAGGAACCCCAAAAGCATGAAAAATCAGTCACCATGTGGATTCCAAAGTGACTCCTTGAATCACAACAGTCTAAAGAAGCATCACAATTAGCATCCAAAATTTCTATTCCTCCATCACCTTCCTCATCTATTTTGGGTCCTTATGCCCCAAAATCCCTAGCCTTTCCTTGATCCAAATCTCAATATTTGAGACCCAATTTTGCTCCTTCGACCCATCATTCCTTAAGGTGTGTGCCAATGTTGATCTTGCTATAATTTCCATCCCTTCAATCCCACTTCTTCCAATACATTATCCATTATCTAGCACCTCTTTTCCATCCTTTCATCCATCTTATCCAATCCTTAGTTCCAATTTCATTTCCATGTCATTATCCTGCCAACGTCTTTGAGCATAATTTTACTAGTCATGGTCCATTTTTCAAGGCTACTCTTCGAACAAAAAGATGCTTGAGTCCTTCTTCCATCCCCTATCAGGTGTCCATTTTCTTCCAAAAATCCAAAAATACAAAAACAAAAAAAATATTACAAAAAAAAGAAACAAAATGAACAAAAAAAGTAAAGAAAAATAATTCGTCCACTTGTGAAAACCTAGCAAACAAGCACCTTGGGCAAGTACTATGATGAAAACCTAGCAAACAGGCGTCATGCGTAATCCATGAACTTCTTGCATACAATACTTGGGGGCAAGTTTCATTTGTACTATTCTATTGGCCTTCATTATCCTTTCACCCTTCATTGTCCTATTACCCTTTATTATACTATCAAATCTTATTACCATCCATTATCCTATCGTCCCTCATGTCCACATTCCATTTTCCACCTTTGATCTTGACAAGGCTCATGAATGTCATGTATCCTATGCGCAACTTTCAGTCTATCACAACTTTTGGTATTTATCCATTGGATTATTACAAACTTTCATCCATATTCCTTGTCTTATTTCAACCTTTAATCACTATCCTTTAGCCTATTGCAACCTTCAGTCCACATCCCTTATCCATTTTTTCATCTTGCTTATCCTATTCATAATGTTATCACTATCCATACACTCTTTCTTATCCCTTGATCTTGATCTGAAATAAGGACGTAAAATGCAACACATGGTTTCAAAAACCTCTTGACATGTCCTTCATGCCATGCCATTGCTTTGCATTGTCATATCCAGTCCCTTGTCCTATCATGATAGCCCTTTGAAATTCAATTTGCTATGTCTCCATAATAAATGGCCTTTTTCTTTCTATCGACCAACATTTCAGCAAGCCTATTTATCCCTTCGTCATATTCCTTTCCTTTCTAGACACTGGGGGAAAAATCCTAAAAAATTATAAAAGTTTTGAAAAAAACCAAAAACATCGTAAAATGTCCTGAAAAAATTTCAAAAAATTAAAAACTTCAAAAACCCTAAAAATTTAAAACATTAAAAATTCAAAAATAATAATTTTCATTTCATCAACAAACTGTCCCTTTTGTACATAGATAGATATTTTAATCGGCGTTGAACAGAAACACATTAAACATTGCACTTAACAAATCACACATTAACAGGTAAACTGTTCAACAAAGCAAGCATTCAAACTGATCAAAGTTGTCCTATCAATTGAATAACATCATCAATATCATTGGTCCTTATAAAAATTATCATGGGTCTTATACAGGGTGTAGTATACTTGAAACCAGACTATGTCTTGTCTTAGACGGGGTACTGCATTCCCTGAAACCAGGCAGCATGATCGTCCTTTTATCACAACATTGTCACTTTGGCAATGAAGATCAAAATGTTTGTTTGACTTGTTTGAATTTGTGAGTCTTATCTTTTTATTGATTTGTCTTCGACCATGTTCCTATGTTTCTCGATGATGTCACTGAGTGATTTAGAGTGACTGGGATGGTTCATGGTCCTTTTTTGTGTTTGTCTTCTATTTGTGGGGTGTTTCAAGAATTCTGGGGTAAGTATGTCTTGGGTGTCTATGATAAGTACATTCGCTTTGTGAACCTTGCACATACCTCGACACTTGACACACATCATGTCTTAGGTTGTTTTTGACTCATTCCTTGTATGTGATCTGTCTCTTTTATGCAAAGGGAATGCATTATCACCCTGGCCTTCATTGCCATGGTGCGCTACATCCATTTTGTCATATTAAATAAAGGTTCTCACCGACATTTGTGCATTTGTGAAAGCAATTTTTCTTCACCACTAATTTTTCTTCATCTAATTTCATCTTACTAACATTTCTTTCATCAGTCCTTGAAGTCATCTTGGTCTAGTCTAGGCATTATTTTTGACAAATTGGCCTCTTTTCTGGATTTGTCTAGTTAATTCCTTGAGGGGGCATACATATATCCTAATTGTCATCTAGGGCATATTTATTGATTGTTCTTTGAAACAATGCTGAAAATCGCATTGTCTCAAGGAGGGGCAAAATGTAGGCATTTAAAAACGATCAATGCTTGTAGCGCCATACTCTAACATGTCCGTGTGACCTTATTTTAGGATTTTTGCATCTTATTGACATTTCTTCTATGTTGTGCACTTGATCTTCATCATTTGTCAACATCTTGTTATTCCTCTGTATTTATTCCTTTTTTGATTACGGTTCTTGCATTTTCAATTAGGTCTTGTCGACATCATCGTGACTTTCAATCTTTGGTTGTTATCAATCTTTATAGTATCGATTGGACATCTTCAACCCTTCTTGATGTCAAATTGAGGTTTTATCCTTAATCTTTATCATTATCAATCATCTTTGATCAACTATCAATCATTTTGGATCCCTTGTCAATCATCATTTTATCATTCACTTAGCAATTTGTGACCAAATCATCATTGGTATTTTGTCATTTGACCTTCATCAAGTCAACCATTTTATCAATCTTTGATCGATTTGTCATTGATCTCAATCAATCATCATTTCTCATCAATTTGTTCTAATCAGTCATTGGTCCTTGTCAATTGGTGCATGTGCCTATGAATTTTATCCTTGGTCAATTATTGATCAATTTGTCATTGATCCTTGTTAACCAATGTCGACACTTTATCAATTATTATTTCTCATTATTTAACCATGATTGAATTGACCTTATATCAATTGCATAAATCATTCTAATCTTGTCATAACCTAATCAACATCCTTTCATCTCTAATTTTCTCCTAGGCTTTTATGATTTATTCATCTAATCCTATTCATCATTTCCTTTTTAGGTTAAATAAATTTATTTATTTAATCCTAAGTCTCCTCTTGACATAATTAAATATTTATTTAATTGGCTAATTATTCCCCCCCTTTGTGAATTAATTAATGAATGAATATTTATTAATTAATTTCACCTAATTTATATTTCCTCCTTTCTAATTTAC
Organism: Cryptomeria japonica; assembly: GCF_030272615.1. Lineage (NCBI taxonomy): Eukaryota > Viridiplantae > Streptophyta > Pinopsida > Cupressales > Cupressaceae > Cryptomeria > Cryptomeria japonica. The sequence goes on along the minus strand of NC_081411.1, from coordinate 717,686,848 downwards.
TAATTTCCTAATTTCTAATTCCCTTTTTTTCCACCTATTTTCCTAATTTCCCAATTCTAATTTCCAACTAATTTGTCCCTCTCTAGTTGTCCCTATTTTCATGCTTCGCTTGTCATAGAGTGGATGCATGAATTTCTCATGCGTCATAGTGCTTGACATAGCAGCATGTCATAGCACTTAACTTGGCATTTAGTCATTGCACTTTGCATTGGAAATGTGTCATGATTTATGACATAGAAGGTGTCATAACCTTCTGCTTTCAATCCTTTCTCCCAATTTTTGAATCAAATTGCCTCTTTAACTCTTTTCATGCTGATTTGCCCATCTCTCCAATTTGCCTATAAATTAGATGCATTTCTTCAATCTTTTGGGAATCAACCATGTTTCTAGTATCCTCACACTGCCAAATAATCTTGCAATCTTGCTTTTGTACTCATAGGTGAGATCCACAAAACAAGCTATTTGGAGGAAAAAGAAGGACAATGGAGGTCAATTGAAGGAGGCATTGGAGATGGTTTTCATTTATTTTGAATTTCTTGTTTTTAATTCTTCTATTGATTGTGATAGGAGTTACTTTCATGATATTTAGGTTTGTGGTTGCCTAATATCATATCTCTTTGATGTTTTCCCCATTTTCCTACCTCACAAGAACCTCTCTACTTCTAAAACATACTTGCAATGGAGTCTCTTTTACATCTATCAAATGCTAATAAAAAACCAATTTTACATTAGCTTTTGGGGGGTCAAATGAATTCATTTAGAAGTTTTAAAAAAAAAATATTTAGTCCTTATTATAAGTTTTCCAAATAGTATAAGTTTTAATATATTTAATTTCATTAATATATTTTTATTTTATTTCTTATGAATGTAGGTTTTTCACCGAACATGAACTTCTTTGTTCAATGCATTGGGAAAAATAGTAAACTAATTAACAAAAATTCTGAAAAATATATATGTCCTAGGTATTGATATCTTCTTTCTAACAAAAAAAATAAAATTGAATTTTGAGATATATAGACCAAGTTATGTGTTCAAACATACACCTATATTTAAATTATAATTAGTTGGACTTCAAAACTTAATAAAATGTAAAATATTCAACATATCACTATCAAACCAACTGCATGCCCTGGGTATTGTTGTTACAAACCAAAATTCAAAAGAATTAAGTTTTTTATCATTTATAGGAAAAAAGTTATTTGTTTCGGGATGCACATCACTCTTAAAAAATGTTGTTTACTGCAAAAAACTACTTTTTGAGGGAGATGGAAAAATCAATAAAATTTTATTCAAATTTTTTTGAAAAAAATATAGTTAGAATATACAAACAAGATCTTACAAATCACTAGTTTACATCATCAAATTCTTAACAGTTTAAAAGTTATAGGTGTCAGAAAGTGAAGGTTTTTTTCAAAATGTTCATCTAAGTGTCAAAGTTGGTCAAAAAGTGGGAACCAGTATTGTGAGTTCACCTGGATATGTTCACAAGATCTTTCTTCAACTATTCCATTATGTCGAGGATTGTAGGGATGGTAACCTTCGAGTCTTTGGCCTTGTAAGGCATGAAACCTTTTGCCTTTTAAGGATCGGAGGCTGCAACAGGCTGCTCTGTCAGCTTTTCTATGTGTGCTTTCGACTACTGAATCACTGGCTCTCTCATAAACCGTCACTTGGAGTGGAGGTTGTAATTAGACTCTACTTGCAATATTTTTGCAAATGGATTGGAAGCATCATTTGTAAGGATAGTCTTTTCATCTTCCATCCATGAAAAGAGGGCGTGATCTGGAGTGATTTCAGTTTCTTTCGCTAAAGACATGCCCTCCATTTGGGCAATAAGTGAAGCGTTATCCATACCTAGAGAGGCATAGACCCCAACATCAGGACCCATTTCTTGACTCCTTTTCTCAGCTATCTTTTGTTGCAGGTGCCCTCTCGGATAATTATCTGGCATGTGAGAAGCATTGCAAGGGAAACCACGAATTGATGTCGGCCATGAACTTATTTTCACCAACCACCAATTATTTGTTGTTATTGGGAGGAATGGTTTGCAAAGGGGTAGGCACAAGCACGATTTGGTTATTCGACTGACTTTGATTGGCTTTTAAGCTACCTTGATATTGATTTTGTTGGTAAGGGGGTCTTGAGTTTTGAAAATTCTAAAAAGGGGGGCATGCGGGCACTGCTTGTTGCCTCTTAAGGTTGATGATCTCATTTGAAAAGGTTCTAAGAAAAATTTTCTTATCATTAACCTCTACGGATAGAGCGAAGGCGGTGGGAATATTTTCTTGTTGAGCATTAGGATAGATATACATAGATTGAGGTGTAGATGTGCTCAGAGTCGTCGGTTCAAGCATTTGGATTGACAGGTTAGGAAAGATAGGGACTGGAGGCCTCAGTGGGAGCTTCCCTGCATCAATTAAGTTGTTCTCCACCCGAACAGCTAGCTCATAAGCATCTCGAAGAGTGTTACCTCCCAAAGATTGGATCATGATAGATATGTCAAAGTTGAAAGCTTTTAGGTAGAATATGAAAGCCATGTCTACGGGAGGACGAGAAGACATAGGTATTCTCTGCCATGTCTTCTGGAATCTAGTATTAAAATTTGTCATTGCTTCTTGGGGGCCCTTCTCATAGTAATTAGTTACTACATCAAAGATGACCTATCACCCTTCTTAGTGAATCATTCAAAGAAACAGTCTCCCAGCTAGTCCCAGGTTCCTATTGAATTTAGCGTGAGAGATCTATACCAATCTCAGGCTTTCCCTTTGAAGGAAGATATGAACAATATTAATGCTACATTTTGTTTTGTGACATTGTATACAATGCACACATCAACCACATCCTGTAAATGTTCCTCTGAGGTCTTAGAATTATCTCCGGTGAATTTTGGCAAAGCTTTTAACACGAATGTGGGTATAGCATCCCATTGAGCAAGGGGAACGGGTGGGATAAGAGGACTCCCATTATTCCAAGTGACAAAATTTCTTTGAAGTTGGGCTTCCATTGGGATGTCAGCTACCTGAATGGGGATTTGCACCCTAGCTCCCGATACTGCTTGGACCGCAACTAGGGGTGGTAGCAATAAATTCAGATTTATTGTTGTTTGACTCCTGGTAACTAGCCTATGGCTCATACACCCTCTAGAAAAGAGAAGATTGGTCCCACCGGACATGCCAGAAAAAAGGACTATTGATTGATAAAATTTCTTCTACAAAACCAGCCTTATGGGAAACTCAATGATAGGGGACCTATGCGTGTTCATTGAGTGACCTCCGGGATTTTAGAAGTCGGATCTTCATATATGGGGGGAGAAAAGGGAAAGAAAAAGAACTAAAAGCAAATTATTCTATAGCAATGTGCTGAAAATAATTTTACAATACTATAAGCACAAAGAAAACTTCACATACATGCAGCTCTAAGGCCCATTCAACAATCTACATGCCTAGGAGATCGAGATTGAAAAATAAACAACCATTCATTCAACATAAAGAAATAGATACCATTCATCCACTAGATAACAAGTTCAATAGACATAGTTCAATCTGTAGAGTCTTACAACATATATTACTAAAGTTGTACCAAATTAATAAATGCACAGAAAATATCCTTGCATACTGAAATATAGTAATCATAAAGGTCAGAGGCACAATTTGATTATCACAGTTTTAGAGGCACAGCCACAAATTTAAGGTGTAATTCTACAGCAATTGTCCATATTCCTTCTCAAAATTTTGAACCCCTACAAGAGCAAAAATAAACCCTTATATAGATGAGGACCAACGGCTTGGCGAAGAAAATAGAGAGCAAAACCATATGCATCACTAGTAGCACCATTAGCAACTACAAAACAACCTGATGAGAGGTTGGATTAAGACAGGTTTGACCTCTAGCATAACTGCCACCAAATCTTCTAACGACAGATCAAAAGAAAGAATCTGTAACTAATATTTAACAACATGCTATTAGCGGCAAATGCTCTACTATCTCAAAAAACAAAACTTCACTAGGCAGTTGCTTGAAATGCAATGCGATAGCAGGAGGGAGCTCCCTGGGGACGAAACAAAAATGCATAAGACGTCTCGTGAGGATCTGCCACGTAGCACGAATGCCAACACCTTTTAGAGACGCAGGCCCACCAACAAAGAGCGATGAAGTAACCTACCATGAGTCAGCATCTCTCAACTTCTTGGCAATGAGAAAAAAGAAACTCAAACAATGCGAGTTGTGCTACCATGTGGAAGAAGCGAGGAAGCAAAATAAAGAACTTCGAACTTCGGCTAGGATAAAAATAAAATTAACTCCCTGAAATGGGCACAGTGGATAAAGTCTATAGGACTATAGCATCACTCATATCTATAGAGAAGCTAATTTTGCAACAGACTACATCGCATACATGGGGGTAATAGAAAATCAAAAAGAAATCATTAAAAATCAAATAAACACTTGACCTATGTTGCCATCTTGAATGCTTGAAATTAAGTACTTGGCATCTCATTCAATGTCTTGAAAATACTTTATTTCTCGCTCACTTGAATTAAATTGAATTATGTGGAAAGCTAATTGAGAGATGTTCAAATGAGGGGGTAAGGCTTGCTTTTATAGCCCACTTCATCAAACATGTTTGAAATTTTGAGACAGGCTGCATGGGAGGGGAATTCCCATCCATATTTCATGATCATGTTGGGACCAAAATTGGACCCCTTCTAGTGGGACAAGGGCACTTGGGGCACATTTGTCCAACCAATTAGGGCTAAACAAAGGTCCACAAATTGGATGTTAGGTGAAGATTTCAATTTGAAGCCGATGTGAGCAGAATCAAACATGGTCAAAGCATGAAAGGCTAGAATGCCAAAGTGAGGCCTGAGTGAGGATGAAAATTGTATAGGGATACAATTTATGATGCTACAACTATATATTTTTCTCACTCCAAAAAGATAACTTCTAGACAATTTGGTACACCTGATGGCATGGATGGTTATTTTTATCCTAGCATCCCATATATGTTTGACATTGGGGAAAACTTATGGTAATGCTCTTAGAATTTATGACAATGCATTTTGACTAGTCTTGTGCACTCTAGTTTAACTTTTTTTTATCTTTTGACTTTTAAAACTTTTATTTTATTTGATATTTAGTCATTTAATATTTATTAAAAGTATATTATATATAAATAGTTATTAAAATAATAGTTATTCTTCATAATGTTATATTTAATTATTAATTAGTAATAAATATTATTTAAATTAAATTTAATATTATAATAATTTATCAATTAGTTTTAAAGTATTAATTTATAATCAAATTATTAATTAAATATAATTCAATATTTAATATTATTTATTAATTTATCATAAAAACAAATATTTGGGTTCTATGGAGGAGGAGGATAATTGGTTCACAGAGTTTGGTTGAGAGGGTAAGATCTTTTGTTGGGGCATCTAAGGAGGTGTTGCTAAATGTTTAAGTGCAAGAGCAAGGGTGGAAAATAGTGAAAAGGAAAAGAGTCAAGAGAGATAAGGAAGAAAATACCTTTAATATGCTTATTCGCTCATATGATAGGGGAGGAGTTGAATTCAAGTAATGTTTTTGTTGGCCTATTAATAGGTTTTTGCACTATGGTGCTTTGTTGTTTGTGGAGTAGTGGCCCCTCGTTTGTATCCCCTATCAAGGTTCAGGCCATGTTTAAAACCCAATATCTTAATATAAAAAATAATCTATCATGACCAATCAAAATAAATAAATAAATATTTGGCTTATAATTTATTTGCTTCAAACAATTAAATTATGATTAAATTTTTATAATTTATGGCTATAAGTAGAAAATAATAATCTAATAATATAATATAAAATATGGCATTTTAATTGAATTTAAGTAATGAAATATTTTTTTTGATCGATGAAATATGATTTTTATATTATTAGTAATTCAAAAAATATATAGTATACAAAACTAAGTTTATTGACCACTGAACTACACAAAAATACTACCCCAAAACCCTAGTTCTACTTGCATATGTATCATACTACCCTTTCATTCCCTAAATAGTCTACTACAAGTAAATATACAAATATAAAAAACATTTCACAAGCATCTTGTTAGTTTTACATAATTTACAGTTCAAATTTTAAAATGTAGATAGAATGCATATGGTCCTTAATTTGTTTTCATTGTCTTCTTTGTCTGCTCCTAGTAATCTCATTTGCCAATTTTTGGCCTTTTCCTTGTTAGTGACTACCCAAAATTCTCCTTTGGTTTTTTGTTATTTCTCCCAATCCATCAGGTACTCCTTAACAAAGCTCCTCCCCAATTGTTCTTTTACTTTCATGTCTTCCTTATGGCAACCAACACTCCATATCAGGAAGGGGCACAAAGGAGTAGTGTTGTACTCTGCCACATGGATCCATTATGTATATCATGCCTTGAAACCCTCCCCATGAATGGAGATGGCAATAAATTCCTCCAAGTTGTAACACCATTCACCCTTCAATGTCGAGTTCATATCCATTATGTATGCCATTTCCCACCAAGATCCAAACACCACACCAAAGATAGAGAGACAATATCCACATTTGTTCTATATATGTATTCTGCAACCATATACTCCTTTCCCAACATAATTTTGATAACTTGGAAGAATATTATCCAAATCATTAAATTTAAAAATATTCTTCAAATGATCATCTGTAATTCTACCTAGAAATGCAAGCTATTTTTCCTTTGTTCTTAAAGTGAAATTGGCCTCCATCTCGACTCACAAAAACTATACAACAATTGTCAGCTCTCAACTGAAATGGCATCTTTCTTCATCGATTTTGCTTCCATAAAATATCTCTTGCATGCTTCAGAGGCCATTTAAATCTTATCAAATTTAATGCTTTTCAATTACTCTATCCCTCGACTTCAATCTATACCCACTCATTCTCAATATGCACCTCTTAAAAATCCTCCCATATCATACCATCATTACTTGTATTTAATGTAGTTGCCCTAGTTTGACATGGTATCTGCCACCTTATTGTCATCTCCTCGAGTGTGTGTTATTTTAAAAATAGAAAATGTAATTTAATTTGATCTTATTATTTTGATATATGTATTAATCTTCTAGACCTGTGCAAGTTGCCTTTTATATTTGCATTTATGATTATTTAAGAGTCTCCTTCCAAATGTAACTTTGAAATTGATAATTTGCTTGCCAATTTTACAAGCAGCAAATTTTCCTTGGTCTTCGCTTTGTTGTTTGTCCCATCTACAACCTTCTGAGCTCCTATAGCAAAAAATTCTCCCCATCCAATCCTAAGCAACACATCTCGCCCCTAATAGACCAAGGTTTCTTTTGGAAGCCTTGTCAAAATTTATTTTCATCCATCCTTCTTCTAGTTTGATCCAATCCACTTTGTCTTGATCAAAGTGTTGGGAAAACAGGTGTTGTACACCTTGCATAATATTGTTGTAATTGTAATATTTATTTATTACGTGGTTTCCCATGGACATGTAATGTAATATTTATTTATTTGATGTTGCACATGGATGTGTAGCATGTAGAGATTCCTTGAGAATATTCTTGGAACCACTTGATGAGTTGTATTTTAACATTGGGATTATTATATTATATTTATTTAATATTGGAGAAAGATATTTAAAAGGAGAAAAATTAGTACCCAATATTAAATGTGGGGTCAAGGGGTAGGTAAGCACATGGTTTTACTTTACCACTAGAGTTATTTTTGTGTGAGAATTTGTCTATATAAGAAAGCACATGTTTAGTGGTTAAAGTGGGCTGGTGGTTTTGGGTTGTCATTGTATTGAGTCCTTTGGAGGAAAGCATTTATGAAGCATGGCATGGGATGTGTGGATTAATGCTTGGACACATGGGAATGCATTGGAGGGCTTGACGATTCAAAGGTATTCATTCTAACTCTTGTTGCTTTATGGCTAAATAATATAATGGAGTACGAATGCTTTTGGAGATTGGGTTTTTTCCCTCATGAGGGTTTTCCCAGGATATATCTTGTGTTATCTTGTGGCTTGTCTATTTTGATCTTTGCATTATGGTGATTCTATAAGCTTGTATGCATGTTTTTCTATCATGGGTTATGTAAGAAATGGATTATTAGAATGTGAGTTTAAAGCATTGTTTCCTAACACAAAGATGGATGAATCCACAAAAGTCCATTAATAGGCCAAGTAATAAAATATATTATTTCAGATGTTTTATTTTTTTCTTAAATATCTAAATAGTAGGGTCTCTCCTCTAGATAAATATAATAGATATTGTCATATTAAGTTTAATTATATTAATTTTTTAAAAGAGGTAAATGCTTAATTAACAAACTTATATTCATCACAATAACACTCATTTAATATAACACAACAAACTCTTTTAAAAAATTAAAATAATTAAACTTAAAAGTTAAATAATAACTCCATAATTCCTCAGAATTCTAACATGGAAAATACAATAAGAATTGGTTTTCAAAGAATTTGATGGTTCATGAACCTTGTGAAAGACCTAATTTAAGAAAACTATCAAAGTAAAATATATTAAATATTTTATAAATTTGTGAACTTTGTAAATACCCAGTAAATTTCAAAATGTCTCAAAAAGTGAAACACAAAGTCAAAAAACATTCCACATAATATGTTGGCATTGTGTTGTCATTGATGTCAACTAGTATAGCATGAATGGTGTGGGAGATTGAAGTGTATTGGTGACATTCATGTCAACTAGTATTGCAGGTCACCGGTACACAAGTCAGTGTTGGCATGTGTTGAAGACATGCACTGGAGACCGGTATGGTATGATGACCGGTAGGTAATGTGCTGGCATTTGGTGGCTGCCAATCGGTAAGCATGTGCCTGGTAAAAGTGCAATATGTTGGGATGTTGATTGTGATGAAGAGGCAAAATGTTACAAGAATCACATCAACACCAGAGATGAAGCATGTGCAGCCCATCAGTAAGAGTTGGAAGTTATACAACAGGACTTCCACTGGATGAAGAGAAGATTGACAGAGAATGTGTTGCTTCAGTAAGAAAGGATGGCATATGGGAAAGCTACCAGGTCATATGTCAAGTTGAAGATGCATCTACTCCTCAGGGATGTCACAATAATACCAGCAAGTGACATAGATCATTTCCCACCAGTAAGTGGTAATACCTTTCTTATCCCATAGTATACATGGCATACATCATGAATCTCTGGGATAAGACAACTAGAGTAAGCCAAGGCAGGTGATTCGATGCCTAGACCGGATGAACAAAGTGGAAGATGAGGAAGCCTCCAGAGGATAAGTTCATAGGTATGCACTGGATCAGAATGAGAAGACATGATGTGCTACCAAGGTAGAGAAGGAGGAGTTAAGATGGTGAGCTTGCCTCCTTGGCAATCTAGTTGAGAAGAGAACCAGTCAAATGAAGATAAGGCTCTACAATTGCACACATGCGTTACCGGTATGTAGATGGAAAGTGGTGTTACCATAGATGAATGATAGTTGGAGATGGATGGAATGAAGAGATCATGCACACTACTGGTATGAAGGCAAAAACATGCCATTTGGTAAACAAGGAGGATATCGGCATACTGCCAAGTGGACTAAGAGACAAAAGTGAAGTGCTCTCAGTTTGATGTAGATGCACATGATGAGTCATCTGAGATTTCTACTAAGGACCGGAATGATTGATGACCAGGATGACGTGATCTATCGACACAAGGAAGGTGAAGGTATGAAGGTTAACTAGCAAGGCAAGATATACCAGCAAGGTTAGAGAACCGGTACATGGTGCAAGAGCACCTAGTTTTGAGTCTAGTTTCTTCATTTTGGTGTGTTTGTTCATAGGTTGTTTTGGAGTGGTGAATAATAGTTTTCTCTTAGGTCTTACTATGTTTTTTTAATGCTTTGGTAGGTTGAATGTCCTTAGGACAATGCATTTTCTCCATTTTGGCTTGTAAGCCCTTGTAAGACTAAAATGGCAAAATCTTGCATTTTGATGAAAAATGCCTTGAATAGCCTTGTTTGGAATTGGTACATGTCAATGTAATGGTACTTATTCATCTTAGATGTTTTGGAGGAGAGAATTAAGCGTGTAAGGCAAAAATGCACTTTTTGGCAAAAGTTGTCAAAGTTGCTTGACAACTTTTTGCAACATTGAGCAACTTTTTGCATTTTTGAGCATAAGGTTGGTTAGGTAACCGATGGAGAGTTAGTTAGGACACAAATGGCATGTAAAATCCCTGAGAATGGATGTAACAAGGTTTTTGAACGCCTGGAGCTGATTGGAATACATTTTGTGACCATTTTTGAAGTTTTACATTGCAACTTTTCAAGAATTAGAGTAGCAATCCGCACTAAATGGAATGATTGCATTACTATACTTGTTTGTTGATTTGTACATGTTCTTTTAGTGCTCAAGCAATTTTATTAGTTTTTTTGCAGGTTTCAATTGAGTTTCCAATTTTGTAAGCTCTCGGCCTGAGTAAGGGTTTGAAAGGCCCAAACATGGTTCTAGCTTGAAGTCCTTTGAGTTCTCTTCAATAACCCTTGGGACTCAAGATATGGAACCATTGTATAGTGTACATAGATTTTATTTTCTTTTGGAGGTCATTGAAAATCCAATGAGCATTATTTTCTAGGCGAGCTCAGTCATAGCCCGGTTAGGAAATGAAGGAGATTATGCAAGTGTATGTAGGAATGAGCAGGGTTGGAGTTGCAGAGTGTTTGGGATGAACAAATGATGTGTGGCAGAACATATGTGTGAATTAGGAGGTGTGGAAGATCAAGGAAGACACCTAACCCTTGGAAAAAGACCAAAACAAGCCCAAAACCACCTAAAACAAGCATTTCTCGGGTTCCGTACCTGATCATGCTAAGATTCCCAAATTTAGAAGTTGGAAAGTACTTCCAAAAGGGTATCCTGATCAGCAAAGATTTTGTGTGGTTCATTATATAAATTGGGAGAAAATCCACAAAAACTGGTTAGGTAGGGCTAATTGGGGCTCTAGGGCTACTAGGCCTAGAAAATAGGAAAAGGAAGGAGCGATGGGGAAAAGAATGAAAACCTCACTCAAAACCAGTTGATTGATCTTGAAAAACATCCCAAACACCTTATTCAACCTCTGCAAGCACTTGTTAGGATTTTTAGAGTGTAAGGTTGGATTTACCCTTGTGAATCTCAACCATGCTTGAGCAACCAGTGAGCACATCTGGATTAGGAGCACTCCTAGAGAGCTTAGGTGTCTAAATTGATTAGAAGATAGTATGAACAAAGTATGAAGCCCACAGGGAAAACATCTGACTACCCTTAAGAAAGGAATTAGCTCTCTTTGAGTAACCTCCCCATCAGTAGGCAAAGAGGGACCTATAGTATGAAGCATACATCGGTTGTGTGTAATTGGTCGGTGACCATGTTGGATCGACATAGTGAGCGAAGGTGGATGTCGACAAAGGAGCCACATGGAGTCGAGGTAGTGGACATGCATGCAGTAGTAGATGGTGTGTGCACCGACAAGGTTGTTGTAGTGTTGGTTGACATTAAATGCAGACCCCATAAATCATGGGATGTGTTACAGAGGTGTGCAGATCGAGGAAGGTCAAACAAGGTGATTGAAGGGAGGCATCGATTGATGCAAAATGTCCAAGTGCAGAATGAGGTTGGTGATGCAATCTGCTAAACCATTTATGGTGATTGACCAAGTTCCTTTTCGACAGACTATCTATGTTCGCTAAACTTAGCAAACATGTATTGGAAGTTGTGAGATTGGCAAAGCTTGATTGATTTGTTGCAGGTGGTCAATCTTTGGAAGGAGATCTAATTGGATTTGGTTTTCCTCAAGGACGATGAAGAAACCCTAACCGTCTGAAGTTTGAATTGGTTTTTGGCGGGAAGACTTGCTTATAAATGTGCAAGTCAAAATTGATGAAAGAGTGTTGTTGGAGGATGCATCCAAAAGGTGTGATGTCAGTTGAAAGGAAAGAGTTGATCTAACTATGAGAGTTAAGCAATTGAGAATTTGGAGGCGCAATCGGTAAGAAGGCTTAGCAGGGGATTAACCAGTAAAGGTCTAAGATTCTGGTAAGTTGCAAGAAGTGCATTAGTCAAGACAACTGGTAGTGTTTGAACTGCAATGAAAGAAGTAGTAGTAGGAAAGAAGCAGCAACATGCAAGGATTGAACAGGGTTTAACCTGTACTATGGAAGCAATCGGTAACCAGGTGGAAAGGTAGACAACCGATAGAGCTTGAACTGGTAAGGAAGCTGCAGTGAGCAGAGGTGAGCAGAGGAAGAGAGTGAGAGGAGAGCAGACAAGGGAGAGGCCGAGTAGAGGAAGAGTTAGAGAAGGTGAGAAGAGAACTAACAAAGAGTAGAGAAGAGGTAGACTGGTGAAGAAACATATATGTGAGGTTACATAACTCATTTGTAACAAGATTATAATTATTATATTTATTTTATCTATTGTATCTCACTTAGTTGGAGCTCAGTGCAGGGGTTGGTGCTCCTTTGGTTGGTTCCCTAAATCAAGGGTTGGTGCTCCTTGGGTTGGTTCCCTAAATCAGGGGTTGGTGCTCCTTGGGTTGGTACCCTAAATCGGGAGTGGTGCTCCTTGGGTTGGTGCCCTAAATGTTGTAACTAGTGTTTTCATTGTGAGGTTGTATTAGAGCAGTAGAGTCCAGTAGCTTTTCTCACCAAGGGTTTTTCCATCTTGGGTTTTCCTTGTATATACCGGTGCCATGTGATGTGCCTTTTTGTGATTGCATTGTGAACTCTTCCATTATCTCGCTGGTAGGTTTACTTGTGTTTACTTTTCTAACCGATACTCACTCTTAGGATCAAAAGGTGAAAGATTTTTTGGAAACACCTGATTCACCCCCCTCTCAGTGGTATATTGTGTTCAACAATTGGTATCAAAGCCTAGGTTCTCAGTTGATAAGCTTTCTCCAGGTTGTGTAGATTATTGTATTTGACCACAATGATCTGTTTAGTGTCCCCCCCTACGCCAGTGTTTAATGGTTCAAACTCTTCTATTTGGAGTCATAGGATGGAAGTCTATCTGTCATCTCTTGGGTTTGATATATGGATGTCAGTGGTAAATGGATGCCCTGGTAAAGTCAGTCCTCCCACCGGTCCTGAAGAAGAAAGGAGAAACAAATGTAATGACGAAGCTATGGAGGCCATACTTAGTGGGCTATCTGGTGATGTCTCCTCACAGGTGGACAGATGCAGATCTGTTAAAAGCCTGTGGGACAGATTGAAGAAACTTTATGGGAATGAACCTTGCACTGTAGAACTAATTTGTGGAAACTAGAAAATAAATGAAGCACGTGTCTATAAATGATGAAAGCAGATCTGTTAGTAGTAGCAGAAATGATGAAGAGGAAACTCACCTCTTTATGACTCAAGAAACAGAAGATGAGAGGCACACATCAGAGTGTAATCATGCAGATCACTCTTACTAGCAAGATGTTTTTGGGAGTGATGACAAAGATGAAGCCAAAGTTGATCTTGAATGTGATCTGGTAAGTACACTAGAAGAGCTGCAAAATATTAGAAAGGAATTTAAGAGGTTCAAAGATTCAGTTCATGAAGAATGCAACCGGTTGAGAATATGCCTTGAAGAATCAAATAATAATATTTGCATATTGACATCTCAACTAGAAGAGGCAAAATGATTGACTGGTGAATTAAAATCAAACTCTGATGCTAAGGAAATAAGATGTGAGGAACTCCAGCTAGAAGTGGAGACAAAGGACAAAGAATGTCAAGACCTAAAAGGAGAAATGGAGAACATCAAGAAAGATCTTGAGAAGTGTCAAAATGAGTTCAAGGTAAGGATCTGATATGATGGAAACATTAAGGCCTTGGACAAAATGTTGAGTAGACAAAAACACACCAAGGATATGGGAGGATTATGATATGTTGTCGGTGAATACTCCACAAGTGAGGATGTCTCTCACAAGGACATTCTATTTGTCTCTTCTAATGGAGATAACAAGGGTCAGACCTTCACAGTCCAAAGTGCACCAAGAAAGAAGGTTGACCTAGCTACAACCGGAGAGTACTTGAGGCTAAAAATGAAGACTGGTGCAGCAAGAAGAAATAATGCAAATCCTAAAGGAAAAAGAGAGCTGAGAGAAGATAGGTTCACCGAAAACAAGAATACAAGAAGGCGGCCTAAGAGACTCCCAACCGATGGAAGATAAAGAGATGCAACACCCCAGAGAAGTAGGAGTGGAGAAGCCAAATGGATTAGATCACCTCATGTTTGGTAGAATGAATTTGTAAGTAATAAGTCTCCATTATCCAGTTACTATTTTTCTTGTAAAGGATATGGCCATAGGGCAAAGGAATGTAAAATGATGTCTAGGAATAGAAAAAGTGTTTTTCCTAGGTATAGCAATTCAGTTTGTAAAAGATGTAATGCATTTGGGCATAGAATATCATAATGTAGAAAGATGCATAAGCCCACTCCCAATTATGTTAAGCAGATTCCATTTGTTGTTTCAAGAAATATAAATTATATATGTTATAACTGCAATGGATCTGGCAATAGAAGTAATGTGCGAAAGAAGAAGATGATTCATGCACATGGTAGTCGACATAACAACTATGCCCAAAGGAGAACCGGTCTGATAGAAGGTCTTCCAATCATCTAGTTGGGATGAATGAAATATGCTTCTATGGCAATGTATCATGTCATACTGTAGAACCTGGTAAAGAAAAGACCTATCAGCAGAAGAAGATTAGGCCTTCTCCAAAGGCTACAAATGAGAAGAGGAAGGAGTCCAAACAGGTATGGAGGAAGAAGGAAGAAAACATGACCATGGACTGGCACTATGCATTCAATGCATGGGTGATATCTCCTAAAGTTTAGAGGAGATACAGATCCTTAGGGCGAGCTACATGTTGATCAAATCATTCATCCCCAATGTTGAGAAGGACAAAGATTAAGAATGGGCAGTTACCAGCATGAGGGAGAAGTTGAGATAAAAGAATGTGTGCAATTGATATCTTGGCTACACATTCATACGAGTGAGATGGATCACTATTGCAAGTGTCAAAGTGGGATGTAACAGTGAAAGGAGAGCCAGTGGACAAAGTATACTAGCAGAGATATTGAATTGGTACAACAAACCGGAAGGGGGAGTATGTTACCGATAGGGACAGTTATCGGTATTGAAGAATATGTGGATCAATATATTCTGGTTGTGATGAAGTGGCTCTGGTGGCCTGGACAGATGAGATGATGTCTTTAATGATATCAAAAGTTGTCCTAAATGACAATGGTTGGACTAGTTGTCAATCCCATGTGTATGAGACATCATGATGTCAACCGGTGTGAGAGTTGAGATGGAGTCAATGTGACTCGGCATTATGGTTAGGTATGTTTATGTCACAAAGATGGGAAGGATGTCATGGAAGTGAAAGACCATCAGCATGAATAGATGCTCACTTTCACTAGTACAAAGTGCAGTTTGGGGTACCGGTTTAGGACTTGACAGAAAATGAAGACTAGAGGGTGGTGATTTGGGGGGAGTTCACAATCATATCTTATGATTGGTTCCTGATACACTTGACACAGGAGGAAATCAAGTGTCATTGTTGTTGCATCATGGACCAATATACAAGGAGATGTGAGTTACCTGCACAGGCAGAGATTATGTCAAACTTATTGGTGTTTGTTCTCTGGTTCAAGTGCTGCTAATTGAGAGGTTGCAGAGAATAGTGGTAAAAAGGAAACAAGCAACCAGTACAAAAGGTGAAGAGAGAGCTTGCAGTATACCGGCTGTCAAGACCCTTTGCCATTGTCGTCAAAGGGGGAGAAAGGATTTGTAGTATACGGGATACTACATGTGTGTTGACATCAATGCCAAAGGGGGAGATTGTTGGCACTGTGATTTCATTGATGTCAACTGATATAGAATGATCGGTGTGGGAGATTGAAGTGTATTGGTGACATTGATGTCAGCTAGTATTGTAGGTCACCAGTACACAAGTCAGTGTTGGCATGTGTTGAACACATGCACTGGTGATCGGTATGGTATGATGACCAGTAAGTAATGTGTTGGAATTGAGTGGCTACCAACCAATAAGCATGTGCCTGATAAGAGTGCAACATGTTGGGATGTTGATTGTGATGAAGAGGCAGAATGTTACAAGAATCACATCAACACGGGAGGTGAAATGTGTGCAGCCCACCAGTAAGAGTTGGATGTTATACAACATGACTTCCACTGGATGAAGAGAAGATTGATAGAGAATGTGTCGCTTCAATATTGTAGGTCACCGATACACGAGTTAGTGTATTGTTGATGGTGACATTGATGTCAGCTAGTATTGTAGGTCACCGGTACACAAGTCAGTGTTGGCATGTGTTTAACACATGCACTGGTGATCGGTATGGTATGATGACCAGTAAGTAATGTGTTGGAATTGAGTGGCTACCAACCAGTAAGCATGTGCCCGATAAGAGTGCAGCATGTTGGGATGTTGATTGTGATGAAGAGGCAGAATGTTACAAGAATCACATCAACACGGGAGGTGAAACGTGTGCAGCCCACCAGTAAGAGTTGGATGCTATACAACATGACTTCCACTGGATGAAGAGAAGATTGATAGAGAATGTGTCACTTCAATAAGAAAGGATGGCATATGAGAAAGCTACCAGGTCATATGTCAAGTTGAAGATGCATCTACTCCTCAGTGATGTCACATTAATACCAGTAGGTGACATAGATCCTACCCCATCGGTAAGTGGTAATACCTTGCTTATCCTATAGTATACATGACATACATCATGACTCTTCAGGATAAGACAACCAGAGTAAGCCAAGACAGGTGACTATATGCCTAGACTGAATGACCAAAGTGGAAGATGAGGAAGCCTCCAGAGGATAACTTCAGAGGTGTGCGTCGAATCAGCATGAGAAGACATGGTGTGCTACCAAGGCAGAGAAGGAAGAGTTAAGATGGTGAGTTTGCCTCCTTGGCAAACCGATTGAGAAGAGGATCAGTCAAATAAAGATAAGGCTCTGCAATTGCACACATGTGTTATTGATATGCAAATGGAAAGTGGTGTTGCCATAGATGCATGGTAGTTGGAGATGGATGGCATGAAGATATCATGCACACTATTGGTATGAAGGCAAAAACATGCCAATTGGTAAACAAGGAAGATACCGGCATACTGCCAAATGGACTAAGAGACAAAAGTGAAGTGCTCTCAGTCTAATGTAGATATACATGATGAGTCATCCGAGATTGCTGCTGAGGACCAGCATTATTGATGATCGGGCTAACATGATCCACCGACACAAGGAAGGTGAAGGTATGAAGGTTAACTAGCAAGGCAAGATATACCGACAGGGTTAGAGAACCAGTAGGCAAAGAGGGACCAGTAGTATGAAGCATAAAACGGTTGTGTGTAATTGGTTGGTGACCATGTTGGATTGACATAGTGAGCTAAGGTGGATGTCGACAAAGGATCCATGTGGAGTCGAGGTAGCGGACATGCATGCAGTAGTAGATGGTGTGTGCACAGATAAGGTTGTTGCAGTGTTGGTCGATATTAAATGCATACCCCGTAAATCATGGGATGTGTTGCAAAGGTGTATGGCTAGAGGAAGGTCGAACAAAGGTGATTGAAGGGAGGCAAAGATTGATGCGAAATGTCCAGGTGCAGAACGAGGTTGGTGATGCAATCTGCTAAACCATTTATGGTGATTGACCAAGTGCCTTTCCAACAGACTGTCTATGCTTGCTAAACTTAGCAAACATGTATTGGAAGCTGGGAGATTGGTGGAGCTTGATTGATTTGTTGCAGGTGGTCAATCTTTGGAAGGAGATCTGATTGGATTTGGTTTTCTTCGAGGTCGACGAAGAAACCCTAATCCCCTAAAGTTTGAATTGTTTTTTGGCGGGAAGACTTGCTTATAAATATGCAAGTCAAAATCGATGAAAGAGTGCTATTGGAGGATGTGGCCAAAAGGTGTGATGCCAGTTGAAAGGAAAGAGTTGATCTAACTGTGAGAGTTAAACAACTGAGCATTTGGAGGTGCAAGCGGTAAGAAGGCTTAGCAAGGGATTAACCGCTAAAGGTTTGAGATTCCACTAAGTTGTAAGAAGTGCATCAATCAAGACAGTCGGTAGTGTTTGAATCGGTAGGAAAGAAGTAGCTATAGGAAAGAAGCAGCAGTAGGCAAGGATTGAGAAGGGTTTAACTGGTATTGTGGAAGCAACTAGTAACTAGGTGGAAAGGTAGACAACCAGTAGATCTTGAACCAGTAAGGGAGCTACAGTGAGTAGAGGAAGAGAGTGAGAGGAGAGCAGACAAAACAGAGGCCGAGTAGAGGAAGAGTTAGAAGGTGAGAAGAGAACTGATAGAGAGTAGAGCAAAGGTGGATCGGTGAGGAAACATATGTGAGGTTACATAACTCATTTGTAACTAGATTATAATTATTGTATTGGTTTTATCTATTGTATCTCACTGAATTGGAGCTCGGTGCAGGGGTTGGTGCTCATTGGGTTGATGCCCTAAATCAGGGGTCGGTGCTCCTTGGGTTGGTGCCCTAAATCAGGAGTGGTGCTCCTTGGGTTGGTGCCCTAAATCAAGAGTGGTGGTCCTTAGGTTGGTGCCTTAAACGTTGTAACCAGTGTTTTCATTGTGAAGATGGATTGGAGCAGTAGACTCCAACAACTTTTCTCACCGAGGTTTTTCCCATCTTGGGTTTTCCTCGTATATACCTGTGTCATGTGATGTGCCTTTGTGTGATTGCATTGTGAAGTCTTGCATTATCACACCGGTAGGTTTACTTGTGTTTGCTTTGCTAACCGGTACTCACTCTTAGGATCAAAAGGTGAAAGAGCTTTTGGAAACCACTGATCCACTCCCCTCTTAGTGGTACATTGTGTTCAACATAATAATCATAGATAGAAGTAAAAAAAAAAGAGAAAAATATGATTTTTTTAATAAGCCACAAAGTCTGTAGTTATGTGAACCTCAAAGAAATTTGACAAATGAATTTAAAGTTTTTCTAGCTAAAAATATAGTAAATGATGAATATATAATGAGAAGCAAGAGTAAGTTCTAAAAGTCATATTTTTTGAGTTTACAAATTTTGTAAAGGTGCAACTTGGTTTCATTTAAAGTATTCAATTCCACATTCTCATAGTTTGTTCTCACCAACATAAAAATTTCACTTATTCAAGAGTGTCATTAATAAAAAAATTTAATCTTGTGGCGACTAGATTGGATTTTTTCCATCTAAAAGTAATTACTCAATCCAAAGGTGTGGATTTTTTTACACTATCATTAGTGGAAAAGCATAAGATTACTCACACTACCATTATTGTAGTGATTAGGTTTTCAATTCATAATAACTAAAATTTGTAATTATTAGAAAAATATATAACTTCTTTAAAATGGTTTTGCACGTCTAGATTTGAGCGATTTTCTAGTGGTTCATTTTATTATTTATAATTGACCCACGAGGATCTTCTTTGTAATATATTCTATTAAGATAGTAATTTTGTTATTTGTGTTGGGATGGAAAATGAGGGAACAAATCTGTGTATTGTATACCATGGTTTATTTTCTTAAATACAATAGATTCAATATTTGTCTATTTGATTTGTAGTGATACAATCTTTTGGTTGATTTATATGAGTGAAGGTTTGATTTATCTTCAACACAATAATACTCACTTAATATAACACAATAACCTCTTTAAAAATTTGAAATAATTAAACTTAATATGACAATATCTATTATATGTATATAAATGAAACCCTACTATTTAAATATCTAAGAAATAACTTTATAACCTCTCAAATAATATATTTCATCACTTATGATGCCCTCCTAAATGGCACAATTGTTAGTTCTTGATCAATCAAAACAAAACACACAAGATGTTAACGTTAGTCAATCAAAAACTAAAACATGAAGGCATTCCAAAAGAGACACTAAAAGAAACATGCTAAATATATCTAATAAATAGAACAAATGATCATGAGACATCTCCAACTGCCTCTTAGCATGGCCTTAGCTTCTTCTCCCTTGTTCCTCTCCTCTCCAAGTTCCAAAATAGTGTAGCTCTCAGCAGCTTTTTGCACTATGGATGCTTATGGAGGATTGAGATTTGTATAATAGCTCCAAATATGAAATGAAAAGCTAATAGTAATGCTAAAATGATGTATTTTAACTAAAAAGACAAGATTTAGTTATGTTATGCTAAAATGCTCTCTAAAATGGCTATAGTCTAAATGCATACAAGTTTTCAGGATCTGGATTATGAAGGAATGGGCTCTATTTATAGGAAAAATGGAGCAATGGATGGCCAGGATTGAAAGGTTTAATCAAGGGTCAAGCTTGAAAGTTGGGGATCCATGTGCACAATTGGCACCAATAAAATAGTGACAAGTGTCAACACAGGATTGGGTTGAGAAAAGAGGTTGGAGGCATTAAAGGCCTGAGAAGACCTCATGGTTATCTAAAGGCTAAGAGTCAAGCCTAAATTAAGATTACCCACTGGATTAGGAGTTAATCCAAGGATAAACCTTTGTGCAAATGATTAAGAGATAATCATGGTCAAAGCATTGAAGGCTTGATGAGACCCTTGGGTTGGGTAGAGGTTGAGTCAAAACAAATGTTTTAACCATGTGGGAGAGTTGAATTAACCATTAATGGTTATTGGAGACTTTGGGGAATTAAGTGGTTGAAAGTTGGAAGCCTTTAATGGTTTTCAAAGACTTTGGGGTTTTTGGTGGTTGAAGGTTGAAAACCTTCAATGGTTATCCAAGACTTTGGGCCATTTGAGAAGTGACTCCATTTTGCTTAGGAATGTGACAATATTTAGGAAATGGTTTAGGCTAATTAGGAAGGGTTTAGAAGAATCTAGAATGGGATTAGATTTTGCAAGTGGATTTGGTGGGTGAGGGAAAATAGGATTTTATTTAAAATAAAAATTCATTTATTTCAATAAATGTGTGTAAGTTGCATTTGTAGGAAAATGCAAGTGGGGGAGGTTTTAAAATGATTTAAATAAATGTTAATTTATTTAAAAGAGGAATAGGGGGATTTAATTAAATAAATTGATTTTATTTATTTAATTAATGGGAATTTGATTTTAATGAATTAATTAAAATAAATCGAATAATTTATTTAATTAATAGAAGAATGTTTGGGGATGAATTAATTAAATATTAATTTAATTAATTGATGGCTAGTGGATTTTTAATCAAATAAATACGAAATATTCATTTAATTAAAATGGACAGATTTATGTGACTACAACTTATATTCAATTTAAATACCTTATTTTATTTTTTACTTATAGCTATAAATTCTAAAAATTTATTCATTATTTAATTATTTATCCCAAATAAGTTATAATAAAAATATTTATTTTTATGATAAATTAATACTAAATTAATTGACAAACTATTATAGTATTAAATTTAATTTAAATAATATTTATTATTGATTAATAATTGAACTATAACATAATTAAAAAATAGATAATAGTTGCATTAATAGATATTTAAATATAATATACTTTTAATAAATATTGAATTATTAAACATCATATAATTTAGAAGTTTAAAAGTTGAAGATTAAAAAAAAAGTTAAATTGGAGTGCAAAAGACTAGTGAAAATGAATTGTTGTATTACCGTAAATTGTTTTTCCCAACGTCAGACATATATGGGATGCTATGATAAAAATAAACATCCATTGCATTAGATGTACCAAATTATCTAGAAGTTATTTTTTGGAGTTTGACAAATATATGCAACAACAATGGATAGAGAGAAGCAAACAACATTTGTAAATGGGATCCACATGAGATAGCACACACTAAGTCAAAGCTTAGTGTGTGTTGTTTAAGTCAGGTCATTCATGTAATCTCTAGCTATGTCGCCAAGACTAAGAAAACTTGGACACAAATTCCTGACCTCTAAGACACATCCAAGTAAATGATGGTGGAAAAGGCTCATGGAATTTGGGTCTTAGAACTACCAACTAATTTTTTTTTGTAAGTTTCTAAAGGTGTATCAATGAATTTGTTTTATACATATCATGTAGTTGTTATATACCATTTCTTGAAGATATCTAGATTTTAGTTATTAAATTTATTTTATGCATATCTTACAATTGTTAGACTTCATGAGACCATTTTACTTGAGATATTTTTTTATACAATTTGTATGCATGAACAAAATTATTCTATTTTTTGATGAATGTCCACATCCAATTCCAAAGCTCTCATTTTGACATGGGCAAGGAGGATGTTGGAAAACATTATGAAGTTTCACTTTAAACTTGATAATGGCCTTTGCATGGAAATTTTTAAAACCTTTAAAAAAAAACACCATTTTATGCATGTCCTACAAATCTTGCATTTCATAAGATTTCATCTTCGCAATATATTCAATCAAATAGATGCATCCCTTGTTTCTACATATCTACTACCAACTTATTTTGAAGTCAATATTGAAGCCTCTATTATTTTATTGTCCCTAGTTTTGAAATAAGTCTTTGGTATTTTGTTGGCCCTTGTAGCTCTTTATGTTATGCCTATATTTTAATGTGGATATAACACATACGTACACTATTTT